>NW_027478601.1:222500-522500 GCF_051014685.1 Ptiloglossa arizonensis | reverse complement strand
ACGTTATACGTTATACGTTATACGTTATACGTTATACGTTATACGTTATACGTTATTCGTTATACGTTATACGTTATACGTTATACGTTATACGTTATACGTTATACGTTATACGTTACACGTTACACGTTATACGTTATACGTTATACGTTATACGTTATACGTTTTACGTTATTCGTTACACGTTATACTTTATACGATATACGTTATACGTTATACGTTATACGTTATGCGTTATACGTTCTACGATATTCGTTATACGTTATACGTTATTTGTTATACGTTATACGTTATACGTTATACGTCATAGGTTATACGTTATACGTTATGCGTTATACGTTATACATTATACGTTATACGATATACGTTATACGTTATACGTTATGCGTTCTTCGATACACGTTATACGTTATTCGGTATGCGTTATACGTTATACGTTATACGTTATACGTTATACGTTATACTTTATACGTTATACGTTATACGTTATACGTTATACGTTATACGTTATACGTTATACGTTACACGTTATACGTCATAGGTTATACGTTATACGTCATAGGTTATACGTTATACGTTATACGTTATACGTTGTACGTTATACATTATAAGTTATACGTTATACGTCATAGGTTATACGTTGAACGTTATACGTTATACGTTACACGTTATACGTCATTGGTTATACGTTATACGTCATAGGTTATTCGTTATACGTTATACGTTGTACGTTATACGTTATAAGTTATACGTTATACGTCATAGGTTATACGTTGAACGTTATACGTTATACGTAGTATGTAATGCGTCGTACGTTTTACGTTATTCGTTATTCGTCATACGTTATACGTTATACGTTATACGTTATACGTTATACGTTATACGTTATACGTTATACGTTATACGTTATACGTTATACGTCATAGGTTATACGTTATACGTTATACGTTATGCGTTATACGTTATACGTTATACATTATACGTTATACGTTATACGTTATACGTTATACGTTATACGTTATACGTTATACGTTATACGATATACGTTATACGTTATACGTTATACGTTATACGTTATGCGTTATACGTTCTACGATATTCGTTATACGTTATACGTTATTAGTTATACGTTATACGTTATCCGTTATACGTCATAGGTTATGCGTTATACGTTATGCGTTATACGTTATACATTATACGTTATACGATATACGTTATACGTTATGCGTTATGCGTTCTTCGTTACACGTTATACGTTATTCGGTGTGCGTTATACGTTATACGTTATACGTTATACGCTATACATTATACGTTATGCGTTATACATTACATGTTATACGTTATACGTTATACGTTATACGTTATACGTTATACGTTATACGCTATACGTTATACGTTTTACGTTATTCGTTATACGTTATACGTTATACGTTATACGTTATACGTTATACGTTATACGTTATACGTTATACGTTATACGCTATACGTTATACGTTATACGTTATACGTAATACGTTATACGTTATACGTTATACGTTATACGTTATACGTTATACGTTATACGTTATACGTTATACGTTATACGTTATACGTTATGCGTTATACGTTCTACGATATTCGTTATACGTTATACGTTATTAGTTATACGTTATACGTTATACGTTATACGTCATAGGTTATACGTTATACGTTATGCGTTATACGTTATACATTATACGTTATACGATATACGTTATACGTTATGCGTTGTACGTTATACATTATAAGTTATACGTTATACGTCATAGGTTATACGTTGAACGTTATACGTTATACGTTACACGTTATACGTCATAGGTTATACGTTATACGTCATAGGTTATACGTTATACGTTATACGTTGTACGTTATACGTTATAAGTTATACGTTATACGTCATAGGTTATACGTTGAACGTTATACGTTATACGTTACACGTTATACGTCATAGGTTATACGTTATACGTCATAGGTTATACGTTATACGTTATACGTTGTACGTTATACGTTATAAGTTATACGTTATACGTCATAGGTTATACGTTGAACGTTATACGTTATACGTAGTATGTAATGCGTCGTACGTTTTACGTTATTCGTTATTCGTTATACGTTATACGTTATACGTTATACGTTATACGTTATACGTTATACGTTATACGTTATACGTTATACGTTATACGTTATACGTTATACGTCATAGGTTATACGTTATACGTTATACGTTATGCGTTATACGTTATACGTTATACATTATACGTTATACGTTATACGTTATACGTTATACGTTATACGTTATACGTTATACGTTATACGATATACGTTATACGTTATACGTTATACGTTATACGTTATGCGTTATACGTTCTACGATATTCGTTATACGTTATACGTTATTAGTTATACGTTATACGTTATACGTTATACGTCATAGGTTATGCGTTATACGTTATGCGTTATACGTTATACATTATACGTTATACGATATACGTTATACGTTATGCGTTATGCGTTCTTTGTTACACGTTATACGTTATTCGGTGTGCGTTATACGTTATACGTTATACGTTATACGTTATACTTTATACGTTATACGTTATACGTTATACGTTATACGTTATACGTTATACGTTATACGTTATACGTTATACGTTACACGTTATACGTCATAGGTTATACGTTATACGTTATACGTTATACGTTATACGTTATACGTTATACGTTATACGTCATAGGTTATATGTTATACGTTATACGTTGTACGTTATACGTTATAAGTTATACGATATACGTCATAGGTTATACGTTGAACGTTATACGTTATACGTAGTATGTAATGCGTCGTACGTTTTACGTTATTCGTTATACGTTATACGTTATACGTTATACGTTATACGTTATACGTTATACGTTATACGTTATACGTTATACGCTATACGTTATACGTTATACGTTATTCGATATACGTTATACGTTATACGTTATACGTTATACGTTACACGTTATACGTTATACTTTATACGTTATAGGTGTTACGTTATACGTTATACGTCATAGGTTATACGTTATATGTTATACGTTATACGTTATACGTTATACGTCATAGGTTATACGTTATATGTTATACGTTATACTTTATACGTTATACGTCATACGTTATACGTTATACGTTATACGTTATACGTTATACGTTATACGTTATTCGTAATACGTTATACGTGATACGTTATACTTTGTACGTTATACGTTATACGTTATACGTTATACGTTATACATTATACGTTATACGTTATACGTTACACGTCATAGGTTATACGTTATATGTTATACGTTATACGTTATACGTTATACGTCATACGTTATACGTTATACGTTATACGTTATACGTTATACGTTATACGTTATACGTTATACGTTATACGTTATACGTTATACGTTATACGTTGTACGTTATACGTTATAAGTTGTACGTTATACGATATACGTTATACGTCATTCTTTATACGTTCTTCGTTACACGTTATACGTTATACGTTATACGTTATACGTTTTACGTTATTCGTTATACGTTATACGTTATACGATATACGTTATACGTTATACGTTATACGTTATGCGTCATACGTTCTACGATATTCGTTATACGTTATACGTTATTAGTTATACGTTATAAGTTATACGTTATACGTCATAGGTTATACGTTATACGTTATGCGTTATACGTTATACATTATACGTTATACGATATACGTTATACGTTATGCGTTATGCGTTCTTCGTTACACGTTATACGTTATTCGGTATGCGTTATACGTTATACGTTATACGTTATACGTTATACGTTATACTTTATACGTTATACGTTATACGTTATGCGTTATACGTTATACGTTATACGTTATACGTTACACGTTATACGTCATAGGTTATACGTTATACGTTATACGTTATACGTTATACGTTATACGTTATACGTTATACGTTATACGTCATAGGTTATACGTTATATGTTATACGTTATACGTTATACGTTATACGTTATATGTCATACGTTATACGTTATACGTTATACGTTATACGTTACACGTTATACGTTATACGTTATTCGTAATACGTTATACGTGATACGTTATACTTTGTACGTTATACGTTATACGTTATACGTTATACATTATACGTTATACGTTATACATTACATGTTACACGTTATACATTACATGTTATGCGTTATACGTTATACGTTATACGTTATACGTTATACGTTATACGTTATACGTTATACATTATACGTTATACGTTATTCGTAATACGTTATACGTGATACGTTATACTTTGTACGTTATACGTTATACTTTGTACGCTATACGTTATACGTTATACGTTATACATTATACGTTATACGTTATACATTACATGTTATACGTTATACATTACATGTTATGCGTTATACGTTATACGTTATACGTTATACGTTATACGTTATACGTTATACGTTATACGTTATACGTTATACGTTATACGTTATACGTTATACGTTATACGTTATACGTTATACGTTATACGTTATACGTTATACGATATACGTTATACGTTATACGTTATACGTTATGCGTTATACGTTCTACGGTATTCGTTATATGTTATACGTTATTAGTTATACGTTATACGTTATACGTTATACGTCATAGGTTATACGTTATACGTTATGCGTTATACGTTATACATTATACGTTATACGATATACGTTATACGTTATGCGTTATGCGTTCTTCGTTACACGTTATACGTTATTCGGTATGCGTTATACGTTATACGTTATACGTTATACGTTATACTTTATACGTTATACGTTATACGTTATACGTTATACGTTATACGTTATACGTTATACGTTATACGTTATACGTTATACGTTATACGTTATACGTTATACGTTACACGTTATACGTCATAGGTTATACGTTATACGTTATACGTTATACGTTATACGTTATACGTTATACGTTATACGTTATACGTCATAGGTTATACGTTATACGTTATACGTTATACGTTCTACGTTATACGTTATAAGTTATACGTTATACGTCATAGGTTATACGTTTTACGTTATTCGTTATACGTTATACGTTATACGTTATACGTTATACGTTATACGTTATACGTTATACGTTATACGTTATTCTTTATACGTTATACGTTATACGTTATACGTTATACGTTATACGTTTTACGTTATTCGTTATACGTTATACGTTATACGTTATACGTTATACGTTATACGTTATACGTTATACGTTATACGTTATACGTTATACGTTATAAGTTATACGTTATACGTTATACGTTATACGTTGTACGTTATACGTTTCACGTTATACGTTATACGTTATACGTTACACGTTATACGTTATACGTTATACGTTATACGTTATACGTTATACGTTATACGTTATACGTTATACGTTATACGTTATACGTTATGCGTTATACGTTCTACGATATTCGTTATACGTTATAGGTTATTAGTTATACGTTATACGTTATACGTTATACGTTATACGTTATACGTTATACGTTGTACGTTATACGTTATAAGTTTTACGTTATACGATATACGTTATACGTTATACGTTATACGTTATACGTTATACGTTATACGTTATACGTTATACGTTATACGTTATACGTTATACGTTATACTTTATACGTTATACGTTGTACGTTATACGTTATACGTTGTACGTTATACGTCATAAGTTGTACGTTATACGATATACGTTATACGTTATTCTTTATACGTTCTTCGTTACACGTTATACGTTATACGTTATACGTTATACGTTTTACGTTATTCGTTATACGTTATACGTTATACGTTATACGTTATACGTTATACGTTATACGTTATACGCTATACGTTATACGTTATACGTTATACGTAATACGTTATACGTTATACGTTATACGTTATACGTTATACGTTATACGTTATACGTTATACGTTATACGTTATGCGTTATACGTTCTACGATATTCGTTATACGTTATAGGTTATTAGTTATACGTTATACGTTATACGTTATACGTCATAGATTATACGTTATACGTTATGCGTTATACGTTATACGTTATACGTTATACGTTATACGTTATACGTTATACGTTATACGTTATACGTTATACGTTATACGTTATACGTTATACGTTATACGTTATACGTTATACGTTATACGTTATACGTTATTCGTTATACGTTATACGTTATACGTTATACGTTATACGTTATACGTTATACGTTACACGTTACACGTTATACGTTATACGTTATACGTTATACGTTATACGTTTTACGTTATTCGTTACACGTTATACGTTATACGATATACGTTATACGTTATACGTTATACGTTATGCGTTATACGTTCTACGATATTCGTTATACGTTATACGTTATTTGTTATACGTTATACGTTATACGTTATACGTCATAGGTTATACGTTATACGTTATGCGTTATACGTTATACATTATACGTTATACGATATACGTTATACGTTATACGTTATGCGTTCTTCGATACACGTTATACGTTATTCGGTATGCGTTATACGTTATACGTTATACGTTATACGTTATACGTTATACTTTATACGTTATACGTTATACGTTATACGTTATACGTTATACGTTATACGTTATACGTTACACGTTATACGTCATAGGTTATACGTTATACGTCATAGGTTATACGTTATACGTTATACGTTATACGTTGTACGTTATACATTATAAGTTATACGTTATACGTCATAGGTTATACGTTGAACGTTATACGTTATACGTTACACGTTATACGTCATTGGTTATACGTTATACGTCATAGGTTATACGTTATACGTTATACGTTGTACGTTATACGTTATAAGTTATACGTTATACGTCATAGGTTATACGTTGAACGTTATACGTTATACGTAGTATGTAATGCGTCGTACGTTTTACGTTATTCGTTATTCGTCATACGTTATACGTTATACGTTATACGTTATACGTTATACGTTATACGTTATACGTTATACGTTATACGTTATACGTTATACGTCATAGGTTATACGTTATACGTTATACGTTATGCGTTATACGTTATACGTTATACATTATACGTTATACGTTATACGTTATACGTTATACGTTATACGTTATACGTTATACGTTATACGATATACGTTATACGTTATACGTTATACGTTATACGTTATGCGTTATACGTTCTACGATATTCGTTATACGTTATACGTTATTAGTTATACGTTATACGTTATACGTTATACGTCATAGGTTATGCGTTATACGTTATGCGTTATACGTTATACATTATACGTTATACGATATACGTTATACGTTATGCGTTATGCGTTCTTCGTTACACGTTATACGTTATTCGGTGTGCGTTATACGTTATACGTTATACGTTATACGCTATACATTATACGTTATGCGTTATACATTACATGTTATACGTTATACGTTATACGTTATACGTTATACGTTATACGTTATACGTTATACGTTATACGTTTTACGTTATTCGTTATACGTTATACGTTATACGTTATACGTTATACGTTATACGTTATACGTTATACGTTATACGCTATACGTTATACGTTATACGTTATACGTAATACGTTATACGTTATACGTTATACGTTATACGTTATACGTTATACGTTATACGTTATACGTTATACGTTATGCGTTATACGTTCTACGATATTCGTTATACGTTATACGTTATTAGTTATACGTTATACGTTATACGTTATACGTCATAGGTTATACGTTATACGTTATGCGTTATACGTTATACATTATACGTTATACGATATACGTTATACGTTATGCGTTGTACGTTATACATTATAAGTTATACGTTATACGTCATAGGTTATACGTTGAACGTTATACGTTATACGTTACACGTTATACGTCATAGGTTATACGTTATACGTCATAGGTTATACGTTATACGTTATACGTTGTACGTT
Organism: Ptiloglossa arizonensis; assembly: GCF_051014685.1. Taxonomy (NCBI): domain Eukaryota; kingdom Metazoa; phylum Arthropoda; class Insecta; order Hymenoptera; family Colletidae; genus Ptiloglossa; species Ptiloglossa arizonensis. The sequence continues at coordinate 514,431 of NW_027478601.1, read as the reverse complement.
ATACGTTATAAGTTATACGTTATACGTCATAGGTTATACGTTGAACGTTATACGTTATACGTAGTATGTAATGCGTCGTACGTTTTACGTTATTCGTTATTCGTTATACGTTATACGTTATACGTTATACGTTATACGTTATACGTTATACGTTATACGTTATACGTTATACGTTATACGTTATACGTTATACGTCATAGGTTATACGTTATACGTTATACGTTATGCGTTATACGTTATACGTTATACATTATACGTTATACGTTATACGTTATACGTTATACGTTATACGTTATACGTTATACGTTATACGATATACGTTATACGTTATACGTTATACGTTATACGTTATGCGTTATACGTTCTACGATATTCGTTATACGTTATACGTTATTAGTTATACGTTATACGTTATACGTTATACGTCATAGGTTATGCGTTATACGTTATGCGTTATACGTTATACATTATACGTTATACGATATACGTTATACGTTATGCGTTATGCGTTCTTTGTTACACGTTATACGTTATTCGGTGTGCGTTATACGTTATACGTTATACGTTATACGTTATACTTTATACGTTATACGTTATACGTTATACGTTATACGTTATACGTTATACGTTATACGTTATACGTTATACGTTACACGTTATACGTCATAGGTTATACGTTATACGTTATACGTTATACGTTATACGTTATACGTTATACGTTATACGTCATAGGTTATACGTTATACGTTATACGTTGTACGTTATACGTTATAAGTTATACGATATACGTCATAGGTTATACGTTGAACGTTATACGTTATACGTAGTATGTAATGCGTCGTACGTTTTACGTTATTCGTTATACGTTATACGTTATACGTTATACGTTATACGTTATACGTTATACGTTATACGTTATACGTTATACGTTATACGTTATACGTTATACGCTATACGTTATACGTTATACGTTATTCGATATACGTTATACGTTATACGTTATACGTTATACGTTATACGTTATTCGTAATACGTTATACGTGATACGTTATACTTTGTACGTTATACGTTATACGTTATACGTTATACGTTATACATTATACGTTATACGTTATACGTTACACGTCATAGGTTATACGTTATATGTTATACGTTATACGTTATACGTTATACGTCATACGTTATACGTTATACGTTATACGTTATACGTTATACGTTATACGTTATACGTTATACGTTATACGTTATACGTTATACGTTATACGTTGTACGTTATACGTTATAAGTTGTACGTTATACGATATACGTTATACGTCATTCTTTATACGTTCTTCGTTACACGTTATACGTTATACGTTATACGTTATACGTTTTACGTTATTCGTTATACGTTATACGTTATACGATATACGTTATACGTTATACGTTATACGTTATGCGTCATACGTTCTACGATATTCGTTATACGTTATACGTTATTAGTTATACGTTATAAGTTATACGTTATACGTCATAGGTTATACGTTATACGTTATGCGTTATACGTTATACATTATACGTTATACGATATACGTTATACGTTATGCGTTATGCGTTCTTCGTTACACGTTATACGTTATTCGGTACGCGTTATACGTTATACGTTATACGTTATACGTTATACGTTATACTTTATACGTTATACGTTATACGTTATGCGTTATACGTTATACGTTATACGTTATACGTTACACGTTATACGTCATAGGTTATACGTTATACGTTATACGTTATACGTTATACGTTATACGTTATACGTTATACGTCATAGGTTATACGTTATATGTTATACGTTATACGTTATACGTTATACGTTATATGTCATACGTTATACGTTATACGTTATACGTTATACGTTACACGTTATACGTTATACGTTATTCGTAATACGTTATACGTGATACGTTATACTTTGTACGTTATACGTTATACGTTATACGTTATACATTATACGTTATACGTTATACATTACATGTTACACGTTATACATTACATGTTATGCGTTATACGTTATACGTTATACGTTATACGTTATACGTTATACCTTATACGTTGTACGTTATACGTTATAAGTTGTACGTTTTACGATATACGTTATACGTTATTCTTTATACGTTCTTCGTTACACGTTATACGTTATACGTTATACGTTATACGTTTTACGTTATTCGTTATACGATATACGTTATACGTTATACGTTATACGTTATACGTTATACGTTATACTTTATACGTTATAGGTGTTACGTTATACGTTATACGTTATACGTTATTCGTAATACGTTATACGTGATACGTTATACGTTGTACGTTATACGTTATACGTTATACGTCATACGCTATACATTATACGTTATGCGTTATACATTACATGTTATACGTTATACGTTATACGTTATACGTTATACGTTATACGTTATACGTTATACGTTATACGTTTTACGTTATTCGTTATACGTTATACGTTATACGTTATGCGTTATACGTTATACGTTATACGTTATACGTTATACGTTATACGTTATACGTTATACGTTATACGTTATACGTTATACGTTATACGTTATACGTTATACTTTATACGCTATACGTTATACGTTATACGTTATACGTTATACGTTATACGTTATACGTTATACGTTATACGTTATACGTTATACGTTATACGTTATACGTTATACGTTATACGTTATACGTTATACGTTATACGTTATACGTTATACGTTATACTTTATACGTTATAGGTGTTACGTTATACGTTATACGTTATACGTTATTCGTAATACGTTATACGTGATACGTTATACTTTGTACGTTATACGTTATACGTTATACGTCATACGCTATACATTATACGTTATGCGTTATACATTACATGTTATACGTTATACGTTATACGTTTTACGTTATTCGTTATACGTTATACGTTATACGTTATTCGTAATGCGTTATACGTGATACGTTATACTTTGTACGTTATACGTTATACGTTATACGTTATACATTATACGTTATACGTTATTCGTAATACGTTATACGTTATACGTTATACGTTATACGTTATACGTTATACGTTATACGTTATGCGTTATACGTTCTACGATATTCGTTATACGTTATAGGTTATTAGTTATACGTTATACGTTATACGTTATACGTTATACGTTATACGTTATACGTTATACGTTATACGTTATACGTTATACGTTATACATTATACGTTATACGATATACGTTATACGTTATGCGTTATGCGTTCTTCGTTACACGTTATACGTTATTCGGTATGCGTTATACGTTATACGTTATACGTTATACGTTATACTTTATACGTTATACGTTATACGTTATACGTTATACGTTATACGTTATACGTTATACGTTATACGTTATACGTTATACGTTACACGTTATACGTCATAGGTTATACGTTATACGTTATACGTTATACGTTATACGTTATACGTTATACGTTATACGTTATACGTTATACGTTATACGTTATTCTTTATACGTTATACGTTATACGTTATACGTTATACGTTATACGTTTTACGTTATTCGTTATACGTTATACGTTATACGTTATACGTTATACGTTTTACGTTATTCGTTATACGATATACGTTATACGTTATACGTTATACGTTATACGTTAGACGTTATACTTTATACGTTATAGGTGTTACGTTATACGTTATACGTTATACGTTATTCGTAATACGTTATACGTGATACGTTATACGTTGTACGTTATACGTTATACGTTATACGTCATACGCTATACATTATACGTTATGCGTTATACATTACATGTTATACGTTATACGTTATACGTTACACGTTATACGTTATACGTTATACGTTATACGTTATACGTTATACGTTTTACGTTATTCGTTATACGTTATACGTTATACGTTATACGTTATACGTTATACGTTATACGTTATACGTTATACGTTATACGTTATACGTTATACGTTATACGTTATACGTTATACGTTATACGTTATACGTTATACTTTATACGCTATACGTTATACGTTATACGTTATACGTTATACGTTATACGTTATACGTTATACGTTATACGTTATACGTTATACGTTATACGTTATACGTTATACGTTATACGTTATACGTTATACGTTATACGTTATACGTTATACGTTATACGTTATACGTTATACGTTATACGTTATACTTTATACGTTATAGGTGTTACGTTATACGTTATACGTTATACGTTATTCGTAATACGTTATACGTGATACGTTATACTTTGTACGTTATACGTTATACGTTATACGTCATACGCTATACATTATACGTTATGCGTTATACATTACATGTTATACGTTATACGTTATACGTTTTACGTTATTCGTTATACGTTATACGTTATACGTTATTCGTAATGCGTTATACGTGATACGTTATACTTTGTACGTTATACGTTATACGTTATACGTTATACATTATACGTTATACGTTATTCGTAATACGTTATACGTTATACGTTATACGTTATACGTTATACGTTATACGTTATACGTTATACGTTATGCGTTATACGTTCTACGATATTCGTTATACGTTATAGGTTATTAGTTATACGTTATACGTTATACGTTATACGTTATACGTTATACGTTATACGTTATACGTTATACGTTATACGTTATACATTATACGTTATACGATATACGTTATACGTTATGCGTTATGCGTTCTTCGTTACACGTTATACGTTATTCGGTATGCGTTATACGTTATACGTTATACGTTATACGTTATACTTTATACGTTATACGTTATACGTTATACGTTATACGTTATACGTTATACGTTATACGTTATACGTTATACGTTATACGTTACACGTTATACGTCATAGGTTATACGTTATACGTTATACGTTATACGTTATACGTTATACGTTATACGTTATACGTTATACGTTATACGTTATACGTTATACGTTATACATTATACGTTATACGTTATACGTTATACGTTATACGTTATACGTTATACGTTATACGTCATAGGTTATACGTTATACGTTATACGTTATGCGTTATACGTTATACGTTATACATTATACGTTATACGTTATACGTTATACGTTATACGTTATACGTTATACGTTATACGTTATACGTTATACGATATACGTTATACGATATACGTTACACGTTATACGTTATGCGTTATACGTTCTACGATATTCGTTATACGTTATACGTTATTAGTTATACGTTATACGTTATACGTTATACGTCATAGGTTATGCGTTATACGTTATGCGTTATACGTTATACATTATACGTTATACGATATACGTTATACGTTATGCGTTATGCGTTCTTCGTTACACGTTATACGTTATTCGGTGTGCGTTATACGTTATACGTTATACGTTATACGTTATACTTTATACGTTATACGTTATACGTTATACGTTATACGTTATACGTTATACGTTATACGTTATACGTTATACGTTATACGTTATACGTTACACGTTATACGTCATAGGTTATACGTTATACGTAATACGTTATACGTTATACGTTATACGTTATACGTTATACGTCATAGGTTATACGTTATACGTTATACGTTGTACGTTATACGTTATAAGTTATACGATATACGTCATAGGTTATACGTTGAACGTTATACGTTATACGTAGTATGTAATGCGTCGTACGTTTTACGTTATTCGTTATACGTTATACGTTATACGTTATACGTTATACGTTATACGTTATACGTTATACGTTATACGTTATACGCTATACGTTATACGTTATACGTTATACGATATACGTTATACGTTATACGTTATACGTTATACGTTATACGTTACACGTTATACGTTATACTTTATACGTTATAGGTGTTACGTTATACGTTATACGTCATAGGTTATACGTTATATGTTATACGTTATACGTTATACGTTATACGTTATACGTCATAGGTTATACGTTATATGTTATACGTTATACGTTATACGTAATACGTCATACGTTATACGTTATACGTTATACGTTATACGTTATACGTTATACGTTATAGGTTATTCGTAATACGTTATACGTGATACGTTATACTTTGTACGTTATACGTTATACGTTATACGTTATACGTTATACATTATACGTTATACGTTATACGTTACACGTCATAGGTTATACGTTATATGTTATACGTTATACGTTATACGTTATACGTCATACGTTATACGTTATACGTTATACGTTATACGTTATACGTTATACGTTATACGTTATACGTTATACGTTATACGTTATACGTTATACGTTGTACGTTATACGTTATAAGTTGTACGTTATACGATATACGTTATACGTCATTCTTTATACGTTCTTCGTTACACGTTATACGTTATACGTTATACGTTATACGTTTTACGTTATTCGTTATACGTTATACGTTATACGTTATACGTTATAGGTTATTCGTAATACGTTATACGTGATACGTTATACTTTGTACGTTATACGTTATACGTTATACGTTATACGTTATACATTATACGTTATACGTTATACGTTACACGTCATAGGTTATACGTTATATGTTATACGTTATACGTTATACGTTATACGTCATACGTTATACGTTATACGTTATACGTTATACGTTATACGTTATACGTTATACGTTATACGTTATACGTTATACGTTATACGTTATACGTTATACGTTGTACGTTATACGTTATAAGTTGTACGTTATACGATATACGTTATACGTCATTCTTTATACGTTCTTCGTTACACGTTATACGTTATACGTTATACGTTATACGTTTTACGTTATTCTCTATACGTTATACGTTATACGATATACGTTATACGTTATACGTTATACGTTATGCGTCATACGTTCTACGATATTCGTTATACGTTATACGTTATACGTTATACGTCATAGGTTATACGTTATACGTTATGCGTTATACGTTATACATTATACGTTATACGATATACGTTATACGTTATGCGTTATGCGTTCTTCGTTACACGTTATACGTTATTCGGTATGCGTTATACGTTATACGTTATACTTTATACGTTATACGTTATACGTTATACGTTATACGTTATACGTTATACGTTATACGTTATACGTTATACGTTATACGTTATACGTTACACGTTATACGTCATAGGTTATACGTTATACGTAATACGTTATACGTTATACGTTATACGTTATACGTTATACGTCATAGGTTATACGTTATACGTTATACGTTGTACGTTATACGTTATAAGTTATACGATATACGTCATAGGTTATACGTTGAACGTTATACGTTATACGTAGTATGTAATGCGTCGTACGTTTTACGTTATTCGTTATACGTTATACGTTATACGTTATACGTTATACGTTATACGTTATACGTTATACGTTATACGTTATACGCTATACGTTATACGTTATACGTTATACGATATACGTTATACGTTATACGTTATACGTTATACGTTATACGTTACACGTTATACGTTATACTTTATACGTTATAGGTGTTACGTTATACGTTATACGTCATAGGTTATACGTTATATGTTATACGTTATACGTTATACGTTATACGTCATAGGTTATACGTTATATGTTATACGTTATACGTTATACGTAATACGTCATACGTTATACGTTATACGTTATACGTTATACGTTATACGTTATACGTTATAGGTTATTCGTAATACGTTATACGTGATACGTTATACTTTGTACGTTATACGTTATACGTTATACGTTATACGTTATACATTATACGTTATACGTTATACGTTACACGTCATAGGTTATACGTTATATGTTATACGTTATACGTTATACGTTATACGTCATACGTTATACGTTATACGTTATACGTTATACGTTATACGTTATACGTTATACGTTATACGTTATACGTTATACGTTATACGTTATACGTTGTACGTTATACGTTATAAGTTGTACGTTATACGATATACGTTATACGTCATTCTTTATACGTTCTTCGTTACACGTTATACGTTATACGTTATACGTTATACGTTTTGCGTTATTCGTTATACGTTATACGTTATACGTTATACGTTATAGGTTATTCGTAATACGTTATACGTGATACGTTATACTTTGTACGTTATACGTTATACGTTATACGTTATACGTTATACATTATACGTTATACGTTATACGTTACACGTCATAGGTTATACGTTATATGTTATACGTTATACGTTATACGTTATACGTCATACGTTATACGTTATACGTTATACGTTATACGTTATACGTTATACGTTATACGTTATACGTTATACGTTATACGTTATACGTTATACTTTGTACGTTATACGTTATTCGTTATACGTTATACGTTATACATTATACGTTATACGTTACACGTCATAGGTTATACGTTATATGTTATACGTTATACGTTATACGTTATACGTCATACGTTATACGTTATACGTTATACGTTATACGTTATACGTTATACGTTATACGTTATACGTTATACGTTATACGTTATACGTTATACGTTATACGTTATACGTTATACGTTATACGTTATACGCTATACGTTATACGTTATACGTTATACGATATACGTTATACGTTATACGTTATACGTTATACGTTATACGTTACACGTTATACGTTATACTTTATACGTTATAGGTGTTACGTTATACGTTATACGTCATAGGTTATACGTTATATGTTATACGTTATACGTTATACGTTATACGTCATAGGTTATACGTTATATGTTATACGTTATACGTTATACGTAATACGTCATACGTTATACGTTATACGTTATACGTTATACGTTATACGTTATACGTTATCGGTTATTCGTAATACGTTATACGTGATACGTTATACTTTGTACGTTATACGTTATACGTTATACGTTATACGTTATACATTATACGTTATACGTTATACGTTACACGTCATAGGTTATACGTTATATGTTATACGTTATACGTTATACGTTATACGTCATACGTTATACGTTATACGTTATACGTTATACGTTATACGTTATACGTTATACGTTATACGTTATACGTTATACGTTATACGTTATACGTTATACGTTATACGTTGCACGTTATACGTTATAAGTTGTACGTTATACGATATACGTTATACGTCATTCTTTATACGTTCTTCGTTACACGTTATACGTTATACGTTATACGTTATACGTTTTACGTTATTCGTTATACGTTATACGTTATACGTTATACATTATAGGTTATTCGTAATACGTTATACGTGATACGTTATACTTTGTACGTTATACGTTATACGTTATACGTTATACGTTATACATTATACGTTATACGTTATACGTTACACGTCATAGGTTATACGTTATATGTTATACGTTATACGTTATACGTTATACGTCATACGTTATACGTTATACGTTATACGTTATACGTTATACGTTATACGTTATACGTTATACGTTATACGTTATACGTTATACGTTATACGTTGTACGTTATACGTTATAAGTTGTACGTTATACGATATACGTTATACGTCATTCTTTATACGTTCTTCGTTACACGTTATACGTTATACGTTATACGTTATACGTTTTACGTTATTCTCTATACGTTATACGTTATACGATATACGTTATACGTTATACGTTATACGTTATGCGTCATACGTTCTACGATATTCGTTATACGTTATACGTTATACGTTATACGTCATAGGTTATACGTTATACGTTATGCGTTATACGTTATACATTATACGTTATACGATATACGTTATACGTTATGCGTTATGCGTTCTTCGTTACACGTTATACGTTATTCGGTATGCGTTATACGTTATACGTTATACGTTATACGTTATACGTTATACTTTATACGTTATACGTTATACGTTATGCGTTATACGTTATACGTTATACGTTATACGTTATACGTTACACGTTATACGTCATAGGTTATACGTTATACGTTATACGTTATACGTTATACGTTATACGTTATACGTTATACGTCATAGGTTATACGTTATATGTTATACGTTATACGTTATACGTTATACGTCATACGTTATACGTTATACGTTATACGTTATACGTTATACGTTATACGTTATACGTTATTCGTAATGCGTTATACGTGATACGTTATACTTTGTACGTTATACGTTATACGTTATACGTTATACATTATACGTTATACGTTATACATTACATGTTATACGTTATACATTACATGTTATGCGTTATACGTTATACGTTATACGTTATACGTTATACGTTATACGTTATACGTTATACGTTATACGTTATACGTTGTACGTTATACGTTATAAGTTGTACGTTATACGATATACGATATACGTTATACGTTATACGTTATACGTTATGCGTTATACGTTCTACGATATTCGTTATACGTTATACGTTATACGTTATACGTTATACGATATACGTTATACGTTATACGTTATACGTTATACGTTATGCGTTATACGTTCTACGATATTCGTTATACGTTATACGTTATTAGTTATACGTTATACGTTATACGTTATACGTTATACGTTATACGTTATACGTTATACGTTATACGTTATACGTTATACGTTATACGTTATACGTTATACGTCATAGGTTATACGTTATACGTTATACGTTATACGTTCTACGTTATACGTTATAAGTTATACTTTATACGTCATAGGTTATACGTTGAACGTTATACGTTATACGTAGTATGTAATGCGTCGTACGGTTTACGTTATTCGTTATACGTTATACGTTATACGTTATACGTTATACGTTATACGTTATACGTTATTCTTTATACGTTCTTCGTTACACGTTATACGTTATACGTTATACGTTATACGTTATACGTTATACGTTATTCGTTATACGTTATACGTTATACGTTATACGTTATACGTTATACGTTATACGATATACGTTATACGTTATACGTTATACGTTATACGTTATACGTCATAGGTTATACGTTATACGTTATACGTTATACGTTGTACGTTATACGTTATAAGTTGTACGTTATACGATATACGATATACGTTATACGTTATACGTTATACGTTATGCGTTATACGTTCTACGATATTCGTTATACGTTATACGTTATACGTTATACGTTATACGTTATACGTTATACGTTATACGTTATACGTTATACGTTATACGTTGTACGTTATACGTTATAAGTTGTACGTTATACGATATACGTTATACGTCATTCTTTATACGTTCTTCGTTACACGTTATACGTTATACGTTATACGTTATACGTTTTACGTTATTCTCTATACGTTATACGTTATACGATATACGTTATACGTTATACGTTATACGTTATGCGTCATACGTTCTACGATATTCGTTATACGTTATACGTTATACGTTATACGTCATAGGTTATACGTTATACGTTATGCGTTATACGTTATACATTATACGTTATACGATATACGTTATACGTTATGCGTTATGCGTTCTTCGTTACACGTTATACGTTATTCGGTATGCGTTATACGTTATACGTTATACGTTATACGTTATACGTTATACTTTATACGTTATACGTTATACGTTATGCGTTATACGTTATACGTTATACGTTATACGTTACACGTTATACGTCATAGGTTATACGTTATACGTTATACGTTATACGTTATACGTTATACGTTATACGTTATACGTCATAGGTTATACGTTATATGTTATACGTTATACGTTATACGTTATACGTCATACGTTATACGTTATACGTTATACGTTATACGTTATACGTTATACGTTATACGTTATTCGTAATGCGTTATACGTGATACGTTATACTTTGTACGTTATACGTTATACGTTATACGTTATACATTATACGTTATACGTTATACATTACATGTTATACGTTATACATTACATGTTATGCGTTATACGTTATACGTTATACGTTATACGTTATACGTTATACGTTATACGTTATACGTTATACGTTATACGTTGTACGTTATACGTTATAAGTTGTACGTTATACGATATACGATATACGTTATACGTTATACGTTATACGTTATGCGTTATACGTTCTACGATATTCGTTATACGTTATACGTTATACGTTATACGTTATACGATATACGTTATACGTTATACGTTATACGTTATACGTTATGCGTTATACGTTCTACGATATTCGTTATACGTTATACGTTATTAGTTATACGTTATACGTTATACGTTATACGTTATACGTTATACGTTATACGTTATACGTTATACGTTATACGTTATACGTTATACGTTATACGTTATTCGTTATACGTTATACGTTGCACGTTATACGTTATAAGTTGTACGTTATACGATATACGTTATACGTCATTCTTTATACGTTCTTCGTTACACGTTATACGTTATACGTTATACGTTATACGTTTTACGTTATTCGTTATACGTTATACGTTATACGTTATACATTATAGGTTATTCGTAATACGTTATACGTGATACGTTATACTTTGTACGTTATACGTTATACGTTTTACGTTATTCGTTATACGTTATACGTTATACGTTATACGTTATACGTTATACGTTATACGTTATACGTTTTACGTTATTCGTTATACGTTATACGTTATACGTTATACGTTATACGTTATACGTTATACGTTGTACGTTATACGTTATACGTTATACGTTTTACGTTATTCGTTATACGTTATACGTTATACGTTATACGTTATACGTTATACGTTATACGTTATACGTTATACGTTATTCTTTATACGTTCTTCGTTACACGTTATACGTTATACGTTATACGTTGTACGTTATACGTTATACGTTATACGTTTTACGTTATTCGTTATACGTTATACGTTATACGTTATACGTTATACGTTATACGTTATACGTTATACGTTATACGTTATACGTTATACGTTATTCTTTATACGTTCTTCGTTACACGTTATACGTTATACGTTATACGTTATACGTTATACGTTTTACGTTATTCGTTATACGTTATACGTTATACGTTATACGTTATACGTTATACGTTATACGTTGTACGTTATACGTTATACGTTATACGTTATTCTTTATACGTTCTTCGTTACACGTTATACGTTATACGTTATACGTTATACGTTATACGTTATACGTTATGCGTCATACGTTCTACGATATTCGTTATACGTTATACGTTATTAGTTATACGGTATACGTTATACGTTATGCGTTATACGTTACACGTTACACGTTATACGTTATACGTTATACGTTATACGTTATACGTTATACGTTATGCGTTATACGTTATACGTTGTACGTTATACGTTATAAGTTGTACGTTATACGATATACGTTATACGTTATTCTTTATACGTTCTTCGTTACACGCTATACGTTATACGTTATACGTTATACGTTTTACGTTATTCGTTATACGTTATACGTTATACGATATACGTTATACGTTATACGTTATACGTTATGCGTTATACGTTCTACGATATTCGTTATACGTTATACGTTATTTGTTATACGTTATACGTTATACGTTATACGTCATAGGTTATACGTTATACGTTATGCGTTATACGTTATACATTATACGTTATACGATATACGTTATACGTTATACGTTATGCGTTCTTCGATACACGTTATACGTTATTCGGTATGCGTTATACGTTATACGTTATACGTTATACATTATACGTTATACTTTATACGTTATACGTTATACGTTATACGTTATACGTTATACGTTATACGTTATACGTTACACGTTATACGTCATAGGTTATACGTTATACGTAATAGGTTATACGTTATACGTTATACGTTGTACGTTATACGTTATAAGTTATACGTTATACGTCATAGGTTATACGTTGAACGTTATACGTTATACGTTACACGTTATACGTCATAGGTTATACGTTATACGTCATAGGTTATACGTTATACGTTATACGTTGTACGTTATACGTTATAAGTTATACGTTATACGTCATAGGTTATACGTTGAACGTTATACGTTATACGTAGTATGTAATGCGTCGTACGTTTTACGTTATTCGTTATTCGTTATACGTTATACGTTATACGTTATACGTTATACGTTATACGTTATACGTTATACGTTATACGTTATACGTTATACGTTATACGTCATAGGTTATACGTTATACGTTATACGTTATGCGTTATACGTTATACGTTATACATTATACGTTATACGTTATACGTTATACGTTATACGTTATACGTTATACGTTATACGTTATACGTTATACGTTATGCGTTATACGTTCTACGATATTCGTTATACGTTATAGGTTATTAGTTATACGTTATACGTTATACGTTATACGTCATAGATTATACGTTATACGTTATGCGTTATACGTTATACGTTATACGTTATACGTTATACGTTATACGTTATACGTTATACGTTATACGTTATACGTTATACGTTATACGTTATACGTTATACGTTATACGTTATACGTTATACGTTATACGTTATACGTTATACGATATTCGTTATACGTTATACGTTATACGTTATACGTTATACGTTATACGTTATACGTTACACGTTACACGTTATACGTTATACGTTATACGTTATACGTTATACGTTATACGTTATACGTTATACGTTATACGTTATACGTTATACGTTGTACGTTATACGTTATAAGTTGTACGTTATACGATATACGTTATACGTTATTCTTTATACGTTCTTCGTTACGCGCTATACGTTATACGTTATACGTTATACGTTTTACGTTATTCGTTACACGTTATACGTTATACGATATACGTTATACGTTATACGTTATACGTTATACGTTATACGTTATACGTTATACGTTATACGTTATACGCTATACGTTATACGTTATACGTTATACTTTGTACGTTATACGTTATACGTTATACGTTATACATTATACGTTATACGTTATACATTACATGTTATACGTTATACATTACATGTTATGCGTTATACGTTATACGTTATACGTTATACGTTATACGTTATACGTTATACGTTATACGTTATACGTGATACGTTATACGTTATACGTTATACGTTATACGTTATACGTTATACGTTATGCGTTATGCGTTATACGTTCTACGATATTCGTTATACGTTATACGTTATTAGTTATACGTTATACGTTATACGTTATACGTCATAGGTTATACCTTATACGTTATACGTTATACGTTCTACGTTATACGTTATAAGTTATACGTTATACGTCATAGGTTATACGTTGAACGTTATACGTTATACGTAGTATGTAATGCGTCGTACGGTTTACGTTATTCGTTATACGTTATACGTTATACGTTATACGTTATACGTTATACGTTATACGTTATTCTTTATACGTTCTTCGTTACACGTTATACGTTATACGTTATACGTTATACGTTATACGTTTTACGTTATTCGTTATACGTTATACGTTATACGTTATACGTTATACGTTATACGTTATACGTTATACGTTATACGTTATACGTTATTCTTTATACGTTATACGTTATACGTTATACGTTATACGTTATACGTTTTACGTTATTCGTTATACGTTATACGTTATACGTTATACGTTATACGTTATACGTTATACGTTATACGTTATACGTTATACGTTATACGTTATTCTTTATACGTTATACGTTATTCTTTATACGTTATACGTTATACGTTATACGTTATACGTTATACGTTATACGTTATACGTTATACGTTATACGTTATACGTTATACGTTATACGTTATACGTTATACGTTATAAGTTATACGTTATACGTTATACGTTATACGTTGTACGGTATACGTTATACGTTATACGTTATACGTTATACGTTATACGTTATACTTTATACGTTATACGTTATACGTTATACGTTATACGTTATACGTTATACGTTATACGTTATACGTTACACGTTATACGTCATAGGTTATACGTTATACGTTATACGTTATACGTTATACGTTATACGTTATACGTTATACGTTATACGTTATACGTTATACGTTATACGTTATACGTTATACGTTACACGTTATACGTCATAGGTTATACGTTATACGTTATACGTTATACGTTATACGTTATACGTTATACGTTATACGTTATACGTTATACGTTATTCTTTATACGTTATACGTTATTCTTTATACGTTATACGTTATACGTTATACGTTATACGTTATACGTTATACGTTATACGTTATACGTTATACGTTATACGTTATACGATATACGTTATACGTTATACGTTATACGTTATACGTTATACGTTATACGTTATACGTTATACGTTATACGTTATACGCTATACGTTATACGTTATACGTTATACGTAATACGTTATACGTTATACGTTATACGTTATACGTTATACGTTATACGTTATACGTTATACGTTATACGTTATGCGTTATACGTTCTACGATATTCGTTATACGTTATAGGTTATTAGTTATACGTTATACGTTATACGTTATACGTCATAGATTATACGTTATACGTTATGCGTTATACGTTATACGTTATACGTTATACGATATACGTTATACGTTATTCTTTATACGTTCTTCGTTACACGCTATACGTTATACGTTATACGTTAGACGTTGTACGTTATTCGTTATACGTTATACGTTATACGATATACGTTATACGTTATACGTTATACGTTATGCGTTATACGTTATGCGTTATACGTTATACGTTATACGTTATACGTTATACGTTATACGTTATATGTTATACGTTATACGCTATACGTTATACGTTATACGTTATACGTAATACGTTATACGTTATACGTTATACGTTATACGTTATACGTTATACGTTATACGTTATACGTTATACGTTATGCGTTATACGTTCTACGATATTCGTTATACGTTATAGGTTATTAGTTATACGTTATACGTTATACGTTATACGTTATACGTTATACGTTATACGTTGTACGTTATACGTTATAAGTTGTACGTTATACGATATACGTTATACGTTATTCTTTATACGTTATACGTTATTCTTTATACGTTATACGTTATACGTTATACGTTATACGTTATACGTTATACGTTATACGTTATACGTTATACGTTATACGTTATACGTTATACGTTATACGATATACGTTATACGTTATACGTTATACGTTATACGTTATACGTTATACGTTATACGTTATACGTTATACGTTATACGCTATACGTTATACGTTATACGTTATACGTAATACGTTATACGTTATACGTTATACGTTATACGTTATACGTTATACGTTATACGTTATACGTTATACGTTATGCGTTATACGTTCTACGATATTCGTTATACGTTATAGGTTATTAGTTATACGTTATACGTTATACGTTATACGTTATACGTTATACGTTATACGTTGTACGTTATACGTTATAAGTTGTACGTTATACGATATACGTTATACGTTATTCTTTATACGTTCTTCGTTACACGCTATACGTTATACGTTATACGTTAGACGTTGTACGTTATTCGTTATACGTTATACGTTATACGATATACGTTATACGTTATACGTTATACGTTATGCGTTATACGTTATGCGTTATACGTTATACATTATACGTTATACGATATACGTTATACGTTATACGTTATGCGTTCTTCGATACACGTTATACGTTATTCGGTATGCGTTATACGTTATACGTTATACGTTATACGTTATACGTTATACTTTATACGTTATACGTTATACGTTATACGTTATACGTTATACGTTATACGTTATACGTTATACGTTATACGTTACACGTTATACGTCATAGGTTATACGTTATACGTCATAGGTTATACGTTATACGTTATACGTTGTACGTTATACATTATAAGTTATACGTTATACGTCATAGGTTATACGTTGAACGTTATACGTTATACGTTACATGTTATACGTCATAGGTTATACGTTATACGTCATAGGTTATACGTTATACGTTATACGTTGTACGTTATACGTTATAAGTTATACGTTATACGTCATAGGTTATACGTTGAACGTTATACGTTATACGTAGTATGTAATGTGTCGTACGTTTTACGTTATTCGTTATTCGTTATACGTTATACGTTATACGTTATACATTATACGTTATACGTTATACGTTATACGTTATACGTTATACGTTATACGTCATAGGTTATACGTTATACGTTATACGTTATGCGTTATACGTTATACGTTATACATTATACGTTATACGTTATACGTTATACGTTATACGTTATACGTTATACGTTATACGTTATACGATATACGTTATACGTTATACGTTATACGTTATACGTTATGCGTTATACGTTCTACGATATTCGTTATACGTTATACGTTATTAGTTATACGTTATACGTTATACGTTATACGTCATAGGTTATGCGTTATACGTTATGCGTTATACGTTATACATTATACGTTATACGATATACGTTATACGTTATGCGTTATGCGTTCTTCGTTACACGTTATACGTTATTCGGTGTGCGTTATACGTTATACGTTAAACGTTATACGTTATACTTTATACGTTATACGTTATACGTTATACGTTATACGTTATACGTTATACGTTATACGTTATACGTTATACGTTATACGTTATACGTTATACGTTACACGTTAGACGTCATAGGTTATACGTTATACGTTATACGTTATACGTTATACGTTATACGTTATACGTTATACGTCATAGGTTATACGTTATACGTTATACGTTGTACGTTATACGTTATAAGTTATACGATATACGTCATAGGTTATACGTTGAACGTTATACGTTATACGTAGTATGTAATGCGTCGTACGTTTTACGTTATTCGTTATACGTTATACGTTATACGTTATACGTTATACGTTATACGTTATACGTTATACGTTATACGTTATACGCTATACGTTATACGTTATACGTTATACGTTATACGTTACACGTTATACGTTATACGTTATACGTTATTCTTTATACGTTATACGTTATTCTTTATACGTTATACGTTATACGTTATACGTTATACGTTATACGTTATACGTTATACGTTATACGTTATACGTTATACGTTATACGTTATACGTTATACGTTATACGATATACGTTATACGTTATACGTTATACGTTATACGTTACACGTTATACGTTATACTTTATACGTTATAGGTGTTACGTTATACGTTATACGTCATAGGTTATACGTTATATGTTATACGTTATACGTTATACGTTATACGTTATACGTCATACGTTATACGTTGTACGTTATACGTTATAAGTTGTACGTTATACGATATACGTTATACGTTATTCTTTATACGTTCTTCGTTACACGTTATACATTATACGTTATACGTTATACGTTATACGCTATACGTTATACGTTATACGTTATACGTTATACGTTATACGTTATACGTTATACGTTATACGTTATACGTTATACGTTATACGTTATACGTCATAGGTTATACGTTATACGTTATACGTTATGCGTTATACGTTATACGTTATACATTATACGTTATACGTCATAGGTTATACGTTATACGTTATACGTTGTACGTTATACGTTATAAGTTATACGTTATACGTTATACGTTATACGTTATACGTTATACGTTATACGATATGCGTTATACTTTATACTTTATACGTTATAGGTGTTACGTTATACGTTATACGTCATAGGTTATATGTTATATGTTATACGTTATACGTTATACGTTATACGTTATACGTCATACGTTATACGTTATACGTAATACGTTATACGTTATACGTTATACGTTATTCGTAATACGTTATACGTGATACGTTGTACGTTATACGTTATAAGTTGTACGTTATACGATATACGTTATACGTTATTCTTTGTACGTTCTTCGTTACACGTTATACGTTATACGTTATACGTTATACGTTTTACGTTATTCGTTATACGTTATACGTTATACGATATACGTTATACGTTATACGTTATACGTTATGCGTTATACATTATACGTTATACGTTATACATTACATGTTATACGTTATACATTACATGTTGTGCGTTATACGTTATACGTTATACGTTATACGTTATACGTTATACGTTATACGTTATACGTTATACGTTATACGCTATACGTTATACGTTATACGTTATACGTTATACGTTATACGTTATACGTTATACGTTATACGTTATACGTTATACGTTGTACGTTATACGTTATAAGTTGTACGTTATACGATATACGTTATACGTTATTCTTTATACGTTCTTCGTTACACGTTATACGTTATACGTTATACGTTATACGTTTTACGTTATTCGTTATACGTTATACGTTATACGATATACGTTATACGTTATACGTTATACGTTATGCGTTATACGTTCTACGATATTCGTTATACGTTATACGTTATTAGTTATACGTTATACGTTATACGTTATACGTCATAGGTTATACGTTATACGTTATGCGTTATACGTTATACATTATACGTTATACGATATACGTTATACGTTATGCGATATGCGTTCTTCGTTACACGTTATACGTTATTCGGTATGCGTTATACGTTATACGTTATACGTTATACGTTATACGTTATACTTTATACGTTATACGTTATACGTTATGCGTTATACGTTATACGTTATACGTTATACGTTACACGTTATACGTCATAGGTTATACGTTATACGTTATACGTTATACATTATACGTTATACGTTATACATTATACATTACATGTTATACGTTATACATTACATGTTATGCGTTATACGTTATACGTTATACGTTATACGTTATACGTTATACGTTATACGTTATTCGTTATACGTGATACGTGATACGTTATACGTTATACGTTATACGTTATACGTTATACGTTATACGTTACAAGTTATACGTTATACGTCATAGGTTATACGTTGAACGTTATACTTTATACGTAGCATGTAATGCGTCATACGCTTTACGTTATTCGTTATACGTTTTTCGTTACAAGTTATACGTTATACGTTATACGTTATACTTCATAGGTTATACGTTATACGTTATACGTTATACGTTATACATTATGCGTTATACGTTTTACGTTATTCGTTATACGTTATACGTTATACGTTTTACGATTTACGATATACGTTATACGTTATACGATATACGTTATACGTTATACTTTATACGTTATAGGGGTTACGTTATACGTTATACGTTATACGTTATTCGTAATACGTTATACGTGATACGTTATACTTTGTACGTTATGCGTTATACGTTATACGTTATACATTATACGCTATACGTTATACATTACATGTTATGCGTTATACGTTATACGTTATACGTTATACGTTATACGTTATACGTTATACGTTATACGTTATACGTTATACGTTATACGTTATACGTTATACGTTATACGTTATACGTTATACGTAATACGTTGTACGTTATACGTTATACGTTATACGTTATACGTTGTACGTTATACGTTATAAGTTGTACGTTATACGATATACGTTATACGTTATTCATTATACGTTATACGTTATACATTACATGTCATACGTTATACGTTATACGTTATACGTTATACGTTAAACGTTATACGTTATACGTTATACGTCATACGTTATACGTTATTAGTAATACGTTATACGTGATACGTTATACGTTGTACGCTATACGTTATACGTTATACGTTATACGTTATAAATTATACGTTATACGTCATAGGTTATACGTTATACGTTATACGTTATACGTTATACGTTATACGTTATACGTTATACGTTATAAGTTATACGTTATACGTTGTACGTTATACGTTATAAGTTGTACGTTATACGATATACGTTATACGTTATTCATTATACGTTATACGTTATACATTACATGTCATACGTTATACGTTATACGTTATACGTTATACGTTATACGTTATACATTACATGTTATACGTTATACGTTATACGTTATACGTTATACGTTATACGTTATACGTTATACGTTATACGTTATACGTTATACGTTATACGTTATACGTTGTACGTTATACGTTATACGTTATACGTTATACGTTGTACGTTATACGTTATAAGTTGTACGTTATACGATATACGTTATACGTTATTCATTATACGTTATACGTTATACATTACATGTCATACGTTATACGTTATACGTTATACGTTATACGTTAAACGTTATACGTTATACGTTATACGTCATACGTTATACGTTATACGTTATACGTTATACGTTAAACGTTATACGTTATACGTTATACGTTATACGTTATACGGTATACGTTGTACGTTATACGTTATACGTTATACGTTATACGTTATATGTTATACGTTATACGTTATACGTTATACGTTATACGTTATACGTTATATTATACTTTATACGTTATACGTTATACGTTATACGTTATACGTTATACGTTATACGTTATACGTTACACGTTATACGTCATAGGTTATACGTTATACATTATACGTTATACGTTATACGTTATACGTTATACGTTATACGTTATACGTCATAGGTTATACGTTATACGTTATACGTTATGCGTTATACGCTATACGTTATACGTTATAAGTTATACGTTATACGTTATACGTTATACGTTATGCGTAATACGTTATACGTTATTAGTTATATGTTATACGGTATACGTTATACGTTGTACGTTACATGTTATACGTTATACGTTATACGTTATACGATATACGTTATACGTTATACGTTATACGTTATACGTTATACGTTATACGTTGTACGTTATACGCTACACGTTACATGCTATACGTTATACATTATACGTTCTACGTTATACGTTATACGTTATACGTTATACGTTATACGTTATACGTTATACGTTATACGTTATACGTTATACGTTATACGTTATACGTTATACGTTATACGTTATACGTTATACGTTATACGTTATACGTTATACGTAATACGTTGTACGTTATACGTTATACGTTATACGTTATACGTTGTACGTTATACGTTATAAGTTGTACGTTATACGATATACGTTATACGTTATTCATTATACGTTATACGTTATACATTACATGTCATACGTTATACGTTATACGTTATACGTTATACGTTAAACGTTATACGTTATACGTTATACGTCATACGTTATACGTTATTAGTAATACGTTATACGTGATACGTTATACGTTGTACGCTATACGTTATACGTTATACGTTATACGTTATAAATTATACGTTATACGTCATAGGTTATACGTTATACGTTATACGTTATACGTTATACGTTATACGTTATACGTTATACGTTATACGTTATACGTTATACGTTATACGTTGTACGTTATACGTTATAAGTTGTACGTTATACGATATACGTTATACGTTATTCATTATACGTTATACGTTATACATTACATGTCATACGTTATACGTTATACGTTATACGTTATACGTTATACGTTATACATTACATGTTATACGTTATACGTTATACGTTATACGTTATACGTTATACGTTATACGTTATACGTTATACGTTATACGTTATACGTTATACGTTATACGTTATACGTTGTACGTTATACGTTATACGTTATACGTTATACGTTGTACGTTATACGTTATAAGTTGTACGTTATACGATATACGTTATACGTTATTCATTATACGTTATACGTTATACATTACATGTCATACGTTATACGTTATACGTTATACGTTATACGTTAAACGTTATACGTTATACGTTATACGTCATACGTTATACGTTATACGTTATACGTTATACGTTAAACGTTATACGTTATACGTTATACGTTATACGTTATACGGTATACGTTGTACGTTATACGTTATACGTTATACGTTATACGTTATATGTTATACGTTATACGTTATACGTTATACGTTATACGTTATACGTTATATTATACTTTATACGTTATACGTTATACGTTATACGTTATACGTTATACGTTATACGTTATACGTTACACGTTATACGTCATAGGTTATACGTTATACATTATACGTTATACGTTATACGTTATACGTTATACGTTATACGTTATACGTCATAGGTTATACGTTATACGTTATACGTTATGCGTTATACGCTGTACGTTATACGTTATACGTTATAAGTTATACGTTATACGTTATACGTTATACGTTATGCGTAATACGTTATACGTTATTAGTTATATGTTATACGGTATACGTTATACGTTGTACGTTACATGTTATACGTTATACGTTATACGTTATACGATATACGTTATACGTTATACGTTATACGTTATACGTTATACGTTATACGTTATACGTTGTACGTTATACGCTACACGTTACATGTTATACGTTATACATTATACGTTCTACGTTATACGTTATACGTTATACGTTATACGTTATACGTTATACATTATACGTTCTACGTTATACGTTATACGTTATACGTTATACGTTATACGTTATACGTCATAGGTTATACGTTATATGTTATACGTTATACGTTATACGTTATACGACATACGTTTTACGTTATACGTTATACGTTATACGTTATACGTTATACGTTATACGTTATACGTTATACGTTATACGTTATACGTTATACGTTATACGTTGTACGTTATACGTTATACGTTATACGTTATACTTTATACCTTATACTTTATACGTTATACGTTATACGTTATACGTTATACGTTCTACGTTATACGTTATACGTTATACGTTATACGTTATACGTTATAGGTTATACGTTATACGTTATACGTTATACGTTATACGTTATACGTTATACGTTATACGTTATACGTAATACGTTATACGTTATGCGTTATACGTTATACGTTATACGTTATACGTTATACGTTATACGTTATACGTTATACGTTATACGTTATACGTTATACGTTATACGTTATACGTTATACGTTATACGTTATACGTTATACGTTATACGTTATACGTTATACGTTATACGTTATACATTACATGTTATACGTTATACGTTATACGTTATACGTTATACGTTATACGTTATACGTTATACGTTATACGTTATACGTTGTACGTTATACGTTATACGTTATACGTTATACGTTGTACGTTATACGTTATAAGTTGTACGTTATACGATATACGTTATACGTTATTCGTTATACGTATTTCGTTACACGTTATACGTTATACGTTATACGTTATACGTTTTACGATATTCGATATACGTTATACGTTATACGTTATACGTTATACGTTATACGTTATACGTTATACGTTATACTTTATACGTTATACGTTATACGTCATAGGTTATACGTTATACGTTATACGTTATACGTTATACGTTATACGTCATACGTTATACGTTATACGTTATACGTTATACGTTATACGTTATACGTTATACGTTATACGTTATACGTTATACGTTATGCGTTTTACGTTATTCGTTATATGTTATACGTTATACGATATGCGTTATACGTTATACTTTATACGGGATACGTTATACGTTATACGTTATACGTTATACGTTATACGTCATACGTTATACGTTATACGTTATACGTTATACGTTATACATTACATGTTAAACGTTATACGTTATACGTTATACGTTATACGTTATACGTTATACGTTATACGTTATACGTTATACGTTATACGTTATACGTTATACGTTATACGTTGTACGTTATACGTTATACGTTATACGTTATACGTTGTACGTTATACGTTATAAGTTGTACGTTATACGATATACGTTATACGTTATTCGTTATACGTACTTCGTTACACGTTATACGTTATACGTTATCCGTTATACGTTTTACGATATTCGATATACGTTATACGTTATACGTTATACGTTATACGTTATACGTTATACGTTATACTTTATACGTTATACGTTATACATCATAGGTTATACGTTATACGTTATACGTTATACGTTATACGTTATACGTTATACGTACTTCGTTACACGTTATACGTTATACGTTATCCGTTATACGTTTTACGATATTCGATATACGTTATACGTTATACGTTATACATTACATGTTATACGTTATACGTTATACGTTATACGTTATACGTTATACGTTATACGTTATACGTTATACGTTATACGTTGTACGTTATACGTTATACGTTATACGTTATACGTTATACATTACATGTTATACGTTATACGTTATACGTTATACGTTATACGTTATACGTTATACGTTATACGTTATACGTTGTACGTTATACGTTATACGTTATACGTTATACGTTATACGTTATACGTTATACGTTATACGTTATACGTTATACGTTATACGTTATACGTTATACGTTATACGTTATACGTTATACGTTATACGTTATACGTTATACGTTATACGTTATACGTTATACGTTATACGTTATACGTTATACGTTATACGTTATACGTTATACGTTATACGTTATACGTTATACGTTATACGTTATACGTTATACGTTATACGTTATACGTTATACGTTATACGTTATACGTTATACGTTATACGTCATAGGTTATACGTTATACGTTATACGTTATGCGTTATACGTTACACGTTATACCTTATACGTTATGCGTTATACGTTGTACGATATTCGTTATACGTTATACGTTATTAGTTATACGTTATACGGTATACGTTATACGTTGTACGTTACATGTTATACGTCATAGGTTATACGTTGAACGTTATACGTTATACGTAGTATGTAATGCATCATACGTTTTACGTTATTCGTTATACGTTTTTCGTTACAAGTTATACGTTATACGTTATACATTATACGTTATACATTACATGTTATACGTTATACGTTATACGTTATACGTTATACGTTATACGTTATACGTTATACGTTATACGTTATACGTTATACGTTATACGTGCTTCGTTACACGTTATACGTTATACGTTATACGTTATACGTTATACGTTTTACGATATTCGATATACGTTATACGTTATACGTTATACGTTATACGTTATACGTTATACGTTATACTTTATACGTTATACTTTATACGTTATACGTTATACGTTATACGTTATACGTTATACGTTATACATTACATGTTATACGTTATACGTTATACGTTATACGTTATACGTTATACGTTATACGTTATACGTTATACGTTATACGTTATACGTTATACGTTATACGTTGTACGTTATACGTTATACGTTATACGTTATACGTTGTACGTTATACGTTATAAGTTGTACGTTATACGATATACGTTATACGTTATTCGTTATACGTATTTCGTTACACGTTATACGTTATACGTTATACGTTATACGTTTTACGATATTCGATATACGTTATACGTTATACGTTATACGTTATACGTTATACGCTATACGTTATACGTTATACTTTATACGTTATACGTTATACGTCATAGGTTATACGTTATACGTTATACGTTATACGTTATACGTTATACGTCATACGTTATACGTTATACGCTATACGTTATACGTCATACGTTATACGTTATACGTTATACGTTATACGTAATGCGTTTTACGTTATTCGTTATATGTTATACGTTATACGATATGCGTTATACGTTATACTTTATACGGGATACGTTATACGTCATACGTTATACGTTATACGTTATACGTCATACGTTATACGTTATACGTTCTACGTTATACGTTATACATTACATGTTAAACGTTATACGTTATACGTTATACGCTATACGTTATACGTTATACGTTATACGTTATACGTTATACGTTGTACGTTACACGTTATACGTTATACGTTATACGTTGTACGTTATACGTTATAAGTTGTACGTTATACGATATACGTTATACGTTATTCGTTATACTTACTTCGTTACACGTTATACGTTATACGCTATACGTTATACGTATTACGATATTCGATATACCTTATACGTTATACGTTATACGTTATACGTTATACGTTATACGTAATACGTAATACGTTATACGTTATACGTTATACGTTATACGTTATACGTTATACGTTATACGTTATACGTTATACGTTGTACGTTACACGTTATACGTTATACGTTATACGTTGTACGTTATACGTTATAAGTTATACGTTATACGTTATACGTTATACGTTATACGTTATACGTTATACGTTATACGTTATACGTTATACGTTATACGTTATACGTTATACGTTATACGTTATACGTTATACGTTATACGTTGTACGTTATACGTTATACGTAATACGTTATACGTTGTACGTTATACGTTATACGATATACCTTATACGTTATGCGTTTTACGTTATTCGTTATATGTTATACGTTATACGATATGCGTTATACGTTATACTTTATACGGGATACGTTATACGTTATACGTTATACGTTATACGTTATACGTTATACGTTATACGTTATACGTTATACGTTATACGTTATACGATATTCGATATACGTTATACGTTATACGTTATACGTTATACGTTATACGTTATACGTTATACGTTATACTTTATACGTTATACGTTATACGTCATAGGTTATACGTTATACGTTATACGTTATACGTTATACGTTATACGTCATACGTTATACGTTATACGTTATACGTTATACGTTATACGTTATACGTTATACGTTATACGTTATACGTTATGCGTTTTACGTTATTCGTTATATGTTATACGTTATACGATATGCGTTATACGTTATACTTTATACGGGATACGTTATACGTTATACGTTATACGTTATACGTTATACGTCATACGTTATACGTTATACGTTATACGTTATACGTTATACGTTATACGTTATACGTTATACGTTTTACGATATTCGATATACGTTATACGTTATACGCTATACGTTATACGTTATACGTTATACTTTATACGTTATACGTTATATGTCATAGGTTATACGTTATACGTTATACGTTATACGTTATACGTTATACGTCATAGGTTATACGTTGTACGTTATACGTTATGCGTTATACGTTGTACGTTATACGTTATACGTTATGCGTTATACGTTATACGTTATACGTTATACGTTATACGTTATACGTTATACGTTATACGTTATACGTTATACGTTATACGTTATACGTTATACGTTGTACGTTACACGTTATACGTTATACGTTATACGTTGTACGTTATACGTTATAAGTTGTACGTTATACGATATACGTTATACGTTATTCGTTATACTTACTTCGTTACACGTTATACGTTATACGCTATACGTTATACGTTTTACGATATTCGATATACGTTATACGTTATACGTTATACGTTATACGTTATACGTTATACGTAATACGTAATACGTTATACGTTATACGTTATACGTTATACATTACATGTTATACGTTATACGTTATACGTTATAAGTTGTACGTTAAACGATATACGTTATACGTTATTCATTATACGTTATACGTTATACATTACATGTCATACGTTATACGTTATACGTTATACGTTATACGTTAAACGTTATACGTTATACGTTATACGTCATACGTTATACGTTATACGTTATACGTTATACGTTAAACGTTATACGTTATACGTTATACGTTATACGTTATACTGTATACGTTGTACGTTATACGTTATACGTTATACGTTATACGTTATACGTTATACGTTATACGTTATACGTTATACGTTATACGTTATACGTTATACGTTATATTATACTTTATACGTTATACGTTATACGTTATACGTTATACGTTATACGTTATACGTTATACGTTACACGTTATACGTCATAGGTTATACGTTATACATTATACGTTATACGTTATACGTTATACGTTATACGTTATACGTTATACGTCATAGGTTATACGTTATACGTTATACGTTATGCGTTATACGCTATACGTTATACGTTATACGTTATACGTTATACGTTATACGTTATACGTTATACGTTATGCGTAATACGTTATACGTTATTAGTTATATGTTATACGGTATACGTTATACGTTGTACGTTACATGTTATACGTTATACGTTATACGTTATACGATATACGTTATACGTTATACGTTATACGTTATACGTTATACGTTATACGTTGTACGTTATACGCTACACGTTACATGTTATACGTTATACATTATACGTTCTACGTTATACGTTATACGTTATACGTTATACGTTATACGTTATACATTATACGTTCTACGTTATACGTTATACGTTATACGTTATACGTTATACGTTATACGTCATAGGTTATACGTTATATGTTATACGTTATACGTTATACGTTATACGACATACGTTTTACGTTATACGTTATACGTTATACGTTATACGTTATACGTTATACGTTATACGTTATACGTTATACGTTATACGTTATACGTTATACGTTATACGTTGTACGTTATACGTTATACGTTATACGTTATACTTTATACCTTATACTTTATACGTTATACGTTATACGTTATACGTTATACGTTCTACGTTATACGTTATACGTTATACGTTATACGTTATACGTTATAGGTTATACGTTATACGTTATACGTTATACGTTATACGTTATACGTTATACGTTATACGTTATACGTAATACGTTATACGTTATACGTTATACGTTATACGTTATACGTTATACGTTATACGTTATACGTTATACGTTATACGTTATACGTTATACGTTATACGTTATACGTTATACGTTATACGTTATACGTTATACGTTATACGTTATACGTTATACGTTATACGTTATACATTACATGTTATACGTTATACGTTATACGTTATACGTTATACGTTATACGTTATACGTTATACGTTATACGTTATACGTTGTACGTTATACGTTATACGTTATACGTTATACGTTGTACGTTATACGTTATAAGTTGTACGTTATACGATATACGTTATACGTTATTCGTTATACGTATTTCGTTACACGTTATACGTTATACGTTATACGTTATACGTTTTACGATATTCGATATACGTTATACGTTATACGTTATACGTTATACGTTATACGTTATACGTTATACGTTATACGTTATACGTTATGCGTTTTACGTTATTCGTTATATGTTATACGTTATACGATATGCGTTATACGTTATACTTTATACGGGATACGTTATACGTTATACGTTATACGTTATACGTTATACGTCATACGTTATACGTTATACGTTATACGTTATACGTTATACATTACATGTTAAACGTTATACGTTATACGTTATACGTTATACGTTATACGTTATACGTTATACGTTATACGTTATACGTTATACGTTATACGTTGTACGTTATACGTTATACGTTATACGTTATACGTTGTACGTTATACGTTATAAGTTGTACGTTATACGATATACGTTATACGTTATTCGTTATACGTACTTCGTTACACGTTATACGTTATACGTTATCCGTTATACGTTTTACGATATTCGATATACGTTATACGTTATACGTTATACGTTATACGTTATACGTTATACGTTATACTTTATACGTTATACGTTATACATCATAGGTTATACGTTATACGTTATACGTTATACGTTATACGTTATACGTTATACGTTATACGTTATACGTACTTCGTTACACGTTATACGTTATACGTTATCCGTTATACGTTTTACGATATTCGATATACGTTATACGTTATACGTTATACATTACATGTTATACGTTATACGTTATACGTTATACGTTATACGTTATACGTTATACGTTATACGTTATACGTTATACGTTGTACGTTATACGTTATACGTTATACGTTATACGTTATACATTACATGTTATACGTTATACGTTATACGTTATACGTTATACGTTATACGTTATACGTTATACGTTATACGTTATACGTTGTACGTTATACGTTATACGTTATACGTTATACGTTATACGTTATACGTTATACGTTATACGTTATACGTTATACGTTATACGTTATACGTTATACGTTATACGTTATACGTTATACGTTATACGTTATACGTTATACGTTATACGTTATACGTTATACGTTATACGTTATACGTTATACGTTATACGTTATACGTTATACGTTATACGTTATACGTCATAGGTTATACGTTATACGTTATACGTTATACGTTATGCGTTATACGTTACACGTTATACCTTATACGTTATGCGTTATACGTTGTACGATATTCGTTATACGTTATACGTTATACGTTATACGTTATACGTTATACGTTATACGTTATACGTTATGCGTTTTACGTTATTCGTTATATGTTATACGTTATACGATATGCGTTATACGTTATACTTTATACGGGATACGTTATACGTTATACGTTATACGTTATACGTTATACGTCATTCGTTATACGTTATACGTTATACGTTATACGTTATACGTTATACGTTATACGTTATACGTTTTACGATATTCGATATACGTTATACGTTATACGCTATACGTTATACGTTATACGGTATACGTTATACGTTGTACGTTACATGTTATACGTCATAGGTTATACGTTGAACGTTATACGTTATACGTAGTATGTAATGCATCATACGTTTTACGTTATTCGTTATACGTTTTTCGTTACAAGTTATACGTTATACGTTATACATTATACGTTATACATTACATGTTATACGTTATACGTTATACGTTATACGTTATACGTTATACGTTATACGTTATACGTTATACGTTATACGTTATACGTGATACGTTATACGTTATACGTTATACGTTATACGTTATACGATACTCGATATACGTTATACGTTATACGTTATGCGTTATACGTTATACGTTATACGTTATGCGTTTTACGTTATTCGTTATATGTTATACGTTATACGATATGCGTTATACGTTATACTTTATACGGGATACGTTATACGTTATACGTTATACGTTATACGTTATACGTCATACGTTATACGTTATACGTTATACGTTATACGTTATACGTTATACGTTATACGTTATACGTTTTACGATATTCGATATACGTTATACGTTATACGCTATACGTTATACGTTATACGTTATACTTTATACGTTATACGTTATATGTCATAGGTTATACGTTATACGTTATACGTTATACGTTATACGTTTTACGTCATAGGTTATACGTTGTACGTTATACGTTATGCGTTATACGTTGTACGTTATACGTTATACGTTATGCGTTATACGTTATACGTTATACGTTATACGTTATACATTATACGTTATACGTTATACGTTATACGTTATACGTTATACGTTATACGTTATACGTTGTACGTTACACGTTATACGTTATACGTTATACGTTGTACGTTATACGTTATAAGTTGTACGTTATACGATATACGTTATACGTTATTCGTTATACTTACTTCGTTACACGTTATACGTTATACGCTATACGTTATACGTTTTACGATATTCGATATACGTTATACGTTATACGTTATACGTTATACGTTATACGTTATACGTAATACGTAATACGTTATACGTTATACGTTATACGTTATACATTACATGTTATACGTTATACGTTATACGTTATACGTTATACGTTATACGTTATACGTTATACGTTATACGTTATACGTTATACGTTATACGTTATACGTTATACGTTATACGTTGTACGTTATACGTTATACGTAATACGTTATACGTTGTACGTTATACGTTATACGATATACCTTATACGTTATGCGTTTTACGTTATTCGTTATATGTTATACGTTATACGATATGCGTTATACGTTATACTTTATACGGGATACGTTATACGTTATACGTTATACGTTATACGTTATACGTTATACGTTATACGTTATACGTTATACGTTATACGTTATACGATATTCGATATACGTTATACGTTATACGTTATACGTTATACGTTATACGTTATACGTTATACGTTATACGTTATACTTTATACGTTATACGTTATACGTCATAGGTTATACGTTATACGTTATACGTTATACGTTATACGTTATACGTCATACGTTATACGTTATACGTTATACGTTATACGTTATACGTTATACGTTATACGTTATACGTTATACGTTATGCGTTTTACGTTATTCGTTATATGTTATACGTTATACGATATGCGTTATACGTTATACTTTATACGGGATACGTTATACGTTATACGTTATACGTTATACGTTATACGTCATACGTTATACGCTATACGTTTTACGTTATACGTTATACGTTATACGTTATACGTTATACGTTTTACGATATTCGATATACGTTATACGTTATACGCTATACGTTATACGTTATACGTTATACGTTATACGTTATACGTTATACGTTATACGATATTCGATATACGTTATACGTTATACGTTATACGTTATACGTTATACGTTATACGTTATACGTTATACTTTATACGTTATACGTTATACGTCATAGGTTATACGTTATACGTTATACGTTATACGTTATACGTTATACGTCATACGTTATACGTTATACGTTATACGTTATACGTTATACGTTATACGTTATACGTTATACGTTATACGTTATACGTTGTACGTTATACGTTATACGTTATACGTTATACTTTATACCTTATACTTTATACGTTATACGTTATACGTTATACGTTATACGTTCTACGTTATACGTTATACGTTATACGTTATACGTTATACGTTATAGGTTATACGTTATACGTTATACGTTATACGTTATACGTTATACGTTATACGTTATACGTTATACGTAATACGTTATACGTTATACGTTATACGTTATACGTTATACGTTATACGTTATACGTTATACGTTATACGTTATACGTTATACGTTATACGTTATACGTTATACGTTATACGTTATACGTTATACGTTATACGTTATACGTTATACGTTATACGTTATACGTTATACGTTATACGTTATACGTTATACATTACATGTTATACGTTATACGTTATACGTTATACCTTATACGTTATACGTTATACGTTATACGTTATACGTTATACGTTGTACGTTATACGTTATACGTTATACGTTATACGTTGTACGTTATACGTTATACGTTATACGTTATACGTTATACGTTATACGTTATACGATATTCGATATACGTTATACGTTATACGTTATACGTTATACGTTATACGTTATACGTTATACGTTATACTTTATACGTTATACGTTATACGTCATAGGTTATACGTTATACGTTATACGTTATACGTTATACGTTATACGTCATACGTTATACGTTATACGTTATACGTTATACGTTATACGTTATACGTTATACGTTATACGTTATACGTTATACGTTATGCGTTTTACGTTATTCGTTATATGTTATACGTTATACGATATGCGTTATACGTTATACTTTATACGGGATACGTTATACGTTATACGTTATACGTTATACGTTATACGTCATACGTTATACGTTATACGTTATACGTTATACGTTATACGTTATACGTTATACGTTATACGTTTTACGATATTCGATATACGTTATACGTTATACGCTATACGTTATACGTTATACGTTATACTTTATACGTTATACGTTATATGTCATAGGTTATACGTTATACGTTATACGTTATACGTTATACGTTATACGTCATAGGTTATACGTTGTACGTTATACGTTATGCGTTATACGTTGTACGTTATACGTTATACGTTATGCGTTATACGTTATACGTTATACGTTATACGTTATACGATATACGTTATACGTTATACGTTATACGTTATACGTTATACGTTATACGTTATACGTTGTACGTTACACGTTATACGTTATACGTTATACGTTGTACGTTATACGTTATGCGTTATACGTTATACGTTATACGTTATACGTTATACGATATTCGATATACGTTATACGTTATACGTTATACGTTATACGTTATACGTTATACGTTATACGTTATACTTTATACGTTATACGTTATACGTCATAGGTTATACGTTATACGTTATACGTTATACGTTATACGTTATACGTCATACGTTATACGTTATACGTTATACGTTATACGTTATACGTTATACGTTATACGTTATACGTTATACGTTATGCGTTTTACGTTATTCGTTATATGTTATACGTTATACGATATGCGTTATACGTTATACTTTATACGGGATACGTTATACGTTATACGTTATACGTTATACGTTATACGTCATACGTTATACGTTATACGTTATACGTTATACGTTATACGTTATACGTTATACGTTATACGTTTTACGATATTCGATATACGTTATACGTTATACGCTATACGTTATACGTTATACGTTATACGTTATACGTTATACGTTATACGTTATACGATATTCGATATACGTTATACGTTATACGTTATACGTTATACGTTATACGTTATACGTTATACGTTATACTTTATACGTTATACGTTATACGTCATAGGTTATACGTTATACGTTATACGTTATACGTTATACGTTATACGTCATACGTTATACGTTATACGTTATACGTTATACGTTATACGTTATACGTCATACGTTATACGTTATACGTTATACGTTGTACGTTATACGTTATACGTTATACGTTCTACGTTATACGTTATACGTTATACGTTATACGTTATACGTTATAGGTTATACGTTATACGTTATACGTTATACGTTATACGTTATACGTTATACGTTATACGTTATACGTAATACGTTATACGTTATACGTTATACGTTATACGTTATACGTTATACGTTATACGTTATACGTTATACGTTATACGTTATACGTTATACGTTATACGTTATACGTTATACGTTATACGTTATACGTTATACGTTATACGTTATACGTTATACGTTATACGTTATACGTTATACGTTATACATTACATGTTATACGTTATACGTTATACGTTATACGTTATACGTTATACGTTATACGTTATACGTTATACGTTATACGTTGTACGTTATACGTTATACGTTATACGTTATACGTTGTACGTTATACGTTATAAGTTGTACGTTATACGATATACGTTATACGTTATTCGTTATACGTATTTCGTTACACGTTATACGTTATACGTTATACGTTATACGTTTTACGATATTCGATATACGTTATACGTTATACGTTATACGTTATACGTTATACGTTAAACGTTATACGTTATACTTTATACGTTATACGTTATACGTCATAGGTTATACGTTATACGTTATACGTTATACGTTATACGTTATACGTCATACGTTATACGTTATACGTTATACGTTATACGTTATACGTTATACGTTATACGTTATACGTTGTACGTTATACGTTATGCGTTATACGTTATACGTTATACGTTATACGTTATACGATATTCGATATACGTTATACGTTATACGTTATACGTTATACGTTATACGTTATACGTTATACGTTATACTTTATACGTTATACGTTATACGTCATAGGTTATACGTTATACGTTATACGTTATACGTTATACGTTATACGTCATACGTTATACGTTATACGTTATACGTTATACGTTATACGTTATACGTTATACGTTATACGTTATACGTTATGCGTTTTACGTTATTCGTTATATGTTATACGTTATACGATATGCGTTATACGTTATACTTTATACGGGATACGTTATACGTTATACGTTATACGTTATACGTTATACGTCATACGTTATACGTTATACGTTATACGTTATACGTTATACGCTATACGTTATACGTTATACGTTATACTTTATACGTTATACGTTATATGTCATAGGTTATACGTTATACGTTATACGTCATACGTTATACGTTATGCGTTTTACGTTATTCGTTATATGTTATACGTTATACGATATGCGTTATACGTTATACTTTATACGGGATACGTTATACGTTATACGTTATACGTTATACGTTATACGTCATACGTTATACGTTATACGTTATACGTTATACGTTATACGTTATACGTTATACGTTATACGTTTTACGATATTCGATATACGTTATACGTTATACGCTATACGTTATACGTTATACGTTATACTTTATACGTTATACGTTATATGTCATAGGTTATACGTTATACGTTATACGTCATACGTTATACGTTATACGTCATAGGTTATACGTTGTACGTTATACGTTATGCGTTATACGTTGTACGTTATACGTTATACGGTATGCGTTATACGTTATACGTTATACGTTATACGTTATACGATATACGTTATACGTTATACGTTATACGTTATACGTTATACGTTATACGTTATACGTTGTACGTTACACGTTATACGTTATACGTTATACGTTATACGTTTTACGATATTCGATATACGTTATACGTTATACGCTATACGTTATACGTTATACGTTATACGTTATACGTTATACGTTATACGTTATACGATATTCGATATACGTTATACGTTATACGTTATACGTTATACGTTATACGTTATACGTTATACGTTATACTTTATACGTTATACGTTATACGTCATAGGTTATACGTTATACGTTATACGTTATACGTTATACGTTATACGTCATACGTTATACGTTATACGTTATACGTTATACGTTATACGTTATACGTCATACGTTATACGTT
This sequence comes from Ptiloglossa arizonensis, assembly GCF_051014685.1. Taxonomy (NCBI): domain Eukaryota; kingdom Metazoa; phylum Arthropoda; class Insecta; order Hymenoptera; family Colletidae; genus Ptiloglossa; species Ptiloglossa arizonensis. The sequence goes on along the minus strand of NW_027478601.1, from coordinate 475,433 downwards.
ATACGTTATACGTTGTACGTTATACGTTATACGTTATACGTTCTACGTTATACGTTATACGTTATACGTTATACGTTATACGTTATAGGTTATACGTTATACGTTATACGTTATACGTTATACGTTATACGTTATACGTTATACGTTATACGTAATACGTTATACGTTATACGTTATACGTTATACGTTATACGTTATACGTTATACGTTATACGTTATACGTTATACGTTATACGTTATACGTTATACGTTATACGTTATACGTTATACGTTATACGTTATACGTTATACGTTATACGTTATACGTTATACGTTATACGTTATACATTACATGTTATACGTTATACGTTATACGTTATACGTTATACGTTATACGTTATACGTTATACGTTATACGTTATACGTTGTACGTTATACGTTATACGTTATACGTTATACGTTGTACGTTATACGTTATAAGTTGTACGTTATACGATATACGTTATACGTTATTCGTTATACGTATTTCGTTACACGTTATACGTTATACGTTATACGTTATACGTTTTACGATATTCGATATACGTTATACGTTATACGTTATACGTTATACGTTATACGTTATACGTTATACGTTATACTTTATACGTTATACGTTATACGTCATAGGTTATACGTTATACGTTATACGTTATACGTTATACGTTATACGTCATACGTTATACGTTATACGTTATACGTTATACGTTATACGTTATACGTTATACGTTATACGTTATACGTTATACGTTATGCGTTTTACGTTATTCGTTATATGTTATACGTTATACGATATGCGTTATACGTTATACTTTATACGGGATACGTTATACGTTATACGTTATACGTTATACGTTATACGTCATACGTTATACGTTATACGTTATACGTTATACGTTATACATTACATGTTAAACGTTATACGTTATACGTTATACGTTATACGTTATACGTTATACGTTATACGTTATACGTTATACGTTATACGTTATACGTTGTACGTTATACGTTATACGTTATACGTTATACGTTGTACGTTATACGTTATAAGTTGTACGTTATACGATATACGTTATACGTTATTCGTTATACGTACTTCGTTACACGTTATACGTTATACGTTATCCGTTATACGTTTTACGATATTCGATATACGTTATACGTTATACGTTATACGTTATACGTTATACGTTATACGTTATACTTTATACGTTATACGTTATACATCATAGGTTATACGTTATACGTTATACGTTATACGTTATACGTTATACGTTATACGTTATACGTTATACGTACTTCGTTACACGTTATACGTTATACGTTATCCGTTATACGTTTTACGATATTCGATATACGTTATACGTTATACGTTATACATTACATGTTATACGTTATACGTTATACGTTATACGTTATACGTTATACGTTATACGTTATACGTTATACGTTATACGTTGTACGTTATACGTTATACGTTATACGTTATACGTTATACATTACATGTTATACGTTATACGTTATACGTTATACGTTATACGTTATACGTTATACGTTATACGTTATACGTTATACGTTGTACGTTATACGTTATACGTTATACGTTATACGTTATACGTTATACGTTATACGTTATACGTTATACGTTATACGTTATACGTTATACGTTATACGTTATACGTTATACGTTATACGTTATACGTTATACGTTATACGTTATACGTTATACGTTATACGTTATACGTTATACGTTATACGTTATACGTTATACGTTATACGTTATACGTTATACGTCATAGGTTATACGTTATACGTTATACGTTATACGTTATGCGTTATACGTTACACGTTATACCTTATACGTTATGCGTTATACGTTGTACGATATTCGTTATACGTTATACGTTATTAGTTATACGTTATACGGTATACGTTATACGTTGTACGTTACATGTTATACGTCATAGGTTATACGTTGAACGTTATACGTTATACGTAGTATGTAATGCATCATACGTTTTACGTTATTCGTTATACGTTTTTCGTTACAAGTTATACGTTATACGTTATACATTATACGTTATACATTACATGTTATACGTTATACGTTATACGTTATACGTTATACGTTATACGTTATACGTTATACGTTATACGTTATACGTTATACGTTATACGTTATACGTTATACGTTATACCTTTATACGTTATACGATACTCGATATACGTTATACGTTATACGTTATACGTTATACGTTATACGTTATACGTTATGCGTTTTACGTTATTCGTTATATGTTATACGTTATACGATATGCGTTATACGTTATACTTTATACGGGATACGTTATACGTTATACGTTATACGTTATACGTTATACGTCATACGTTATACGTTATACGTTATACGTTATACGTTATACGTTATACGTTATACGTTATACGTTTTACGATATTCGATATACGTTATACGTTATACGCTATACGTTATACGTTATACGTTATACGTTATACTTTATACGTTATACGTTATATGTCATAGGTTATACGTTATACGTTATACGTTATACGTTATACGTTTTACGTCATAGGTTATACGTTGTACGTTATACGTTATGCGTTATACGTTGTACGTTATACGTTATACGTTATGCGTTATACGTTATACGTTATACGTTATACGTTATACGTTATACGTTATACGTTATACGTTATACGTTATACGTTATACGTTATACGTTATACGTTGTACGTTACACGTTATACGTTATACGTTATACGTTGTACGTTATACGTTATAAGTTGTACGTTATACGATATACGTTATACGTTATTCGTTATACTTACTTCGTTACACGTTATACGTTATACGCTATACGTTATACGTTTTACGATATTCGATATACGTTATACGTTATACGTTATACGTTATACGTTATACGTTATACGTAATACGTAATACGTTATACGTTATACGTTATACGTTATACATTACATGTTATACGTTATACGTTATACGTTATACGTTATACGTTATACGTTATACGTTATACGTTATACGTTATACGTTATACGTTATACGTTATACGTTATACGTTATACGTTGTACGTTATACGTTATACGTAATACGTTATACGTTGTACGTTATACGTTATACGATATACCTTATACGTTATGCGTTTTACGTTATTCGTTATATGTTATACGTTATACGATATGTGTTATACGTTATACTTTATACGGGATACGTTATACGTTATACGTTATACGTTATACGTTATACGTTATACGTTATACGTTATACGTTATACGTTATACGTTATACGATATTCGATATACGTTATACGTTATACGTTATACGTTATACGTTATACGTTATACGTTATACGTTATACTTTATACGTTATACGTTATACGTCATAGGTTATACGTTATACGTTATACGTTATACGTTATACGTTATACGTCATACGTTATACGTTATACGTTATACGTTATACGTTATACGTTATACGTTATACGTTATACGTTATACGTTATGCGTTTTACGTTATTCGTTATATGTTATACGTTATACGATATGCGTTATACGTTATACTTTATACGGGATACGTTATACGTTATACGTTATACGTTATACGTTATACGTCATACGTTATACGTTATACGTTTTACGTTATACGTTATACGTTATACGTTATACGTTATACGTTTTACGATATTCGATATACGTTATACGTTATACGCTATACGTTATACGTTATACGTTATACGTTATACGTTATACGTTATACGTTATACGATATTCGATATACGTTATACGTTATACGTTATACGTTATACGTTATACGTTATACGTTATACGTTATACTTTATACGTTATACGTTATACGTCATAGGTTATACGTTATACGTTATACGTTATACGTTATACGTTATACGTCATACGTTATACGTTATACGTTATACGTTATACGTTATACGTTATACGTTATACGTTATACGTTATACGTTATACGTTATACGTTGTACGTTATACGTTATACGTTATACGTTATACTTTATACCTTATACTTTATACGTTATACGTTATACGTTCTACGTTATACGTTATACGTTATACGTTATACGTTATACGTTATAGGTTATACGTTATACGTTATACGTTATACGTTATACGTTATACGTTATACGTTATACGTTATACGTAATACGTTATACGTTATACGTTATACGTTATACGTTATACGTTATACGTTATACGTTATACGTTATACGTTATACGTTATACGTTATACGTTATACGTTATACGTTATACGTTATACGTTATACGTTATACGTTACACGTTATACGTTATACATTACATGTTATACGTTATACGTTATACGTTATACCTTATACGTTATACGTTATACGTTATACGTTATACGTTATACGTTGTACGTTATACGTTATACGTTATACGTTATACGTTGTACGTTATACGTTATACGTTATACGTTATACGTTATACGTTATACGTTATACGTTATACGTTATACGTTATACGTTATACGATATTCGATATACGTTATACGTTATACGTTATACGTTATACGTTATACGTTATACGTTATACGTTATACTTTATACGTTATACGTTATACGTCATAGGTTATACGTTATACGTTATACGTTATACGTTATACGTTATACGTCATACGTTATACGTTATACGTTATACGTTATACGTTATACGTTATACGTTATACGTTATACGTTATACGTTATGCGTTTTACGTTATTCGTTATATGTTATACGTTATACGATATGCGTTATACGTTATACTTTATACGGGATACGTTATACGTTATACGTTATACGTTATACGTTATACGTTATACGTCATACGTTATACGTTATACGTTATACGTTATACGTTATACGTTATACGTTATACGTTATACGTTTTACGATATTCGATATACGTTATACGTTATACGCTATACGTTATACGTTATACGTTATACTTTATACGTTATACGTTATATGTCATAGGTTATACGTTATACGTTATACGTTATACGTTATACGTTATACGTCATAGGTTATACGTTGTACGTTATACGTTATGCGTTATACGTTGTACGTTATACGTTATACGTTATGCGTTATACGTTATACGTTATACGTTATACGTTATACGATATACGTTATACGTTATACGTTATACGTTGTACGTTATACATTATAAGTTGTACGTTATACGATATACGTTATACGTTATTCGTTATACTTACTTCGTTACACGTTATACGTTATACGCTATACGTTATCCGTTTTACGATATTCGATATACGTTATACGTTATACGTTATACGTTATACGTTATACGTTATACGTAATACGTAATACGTTATACGTTATACGTTATACGTTATACATTACATGTTATACGTTATACGTTATACGTTATACGTTATACGTTATACGTTATACGTTATACGTTATACGTTATACGTTATACGTTATACGTTATACGTTATACGTTATACGTTATACGTTGTACGTTATACGTTATACGTAATACGTTATACGTTGTACGTTATACGTTATACGATATACCTTATACGTTATGCGTTTTACGTTATTCGTTATATGTTATACGTTATACGATATGTGTTATACGTTATACTTTATACGGGATACGTTATACGTTATACGTTATACGTTATACGTTATACGTTATACGTTATACGTTATACGTTATACGTTATACGTTATACGATATTCGATATACGTTATACGTTATACGTTATACGTTATACGTTATACGTTATACGTTATACGTTATACTTTATACGTTATACGTTATACGTCATAGGTTATACGTTATACGTTATACGTTATACGTTATACGTTATACGTCATACGTTATACGTTATACGTTATACGTTATACGTTATACGTTATACGTTATACGTTATACGTTATACGTTATACGTTATGCGTTTTACGTTATTCGTTATATGTTATACGTTATACGATATGCGTTATACGTTATACTTTATACGGGATACGTTATACGTTATACGTTATACGTTATACGTTATACGTCATACGTTATACGTTATACGTTTTACGTTATACGTTATACGTTATACGTTATACGTTATACGTTTTACGATATTCGATATACGTTATACGTTATACGCTATACGTTATACGTTATACGTTATACGTTATACGTTATACGTTATACGTTATACGATATTCGATATACGTTATACGTTATACGTTATACGTTATACGTTATACGTTATACGTTATACGTTATACTTTATACGTTATACGTTATACGTCATAGGTTATACGTTATACGTTATACGTTATACGTTATACGTTATACGTCATACGTTATACGTTATACGTTATACGTTATACGTTATACGTTATACGTTATACGTTATACGTTATACGTTATACGTTATACGTTGTACGTTATACGTTATACGTTATACGCTATACGTTATACGTTATACGTTATACTTTATACGTTATACGTTATATGTCATAGGTTATACGTTATACGTTATACGTTATACGTTATACGTTATACGTCATAGGTTATACGTTGTACGTTATACGTTATGCGTTATACGTTGTACGTTATACGTTATACGTTATGCGTTATACGTTATACGTTATACGTTATACGTTAAACGATATACGTTATACGTTATACGTTATACGTTATACGTTATACGTTATACGTTATACGTTGTACGTTACACGTTATACGTTATACGTTATACGTTGTACGTTATACGTTATGCGTTATACGTTATACGTTATACGTTATACGTTATACGATATTCGATATACGTTATACGTTATACGCTATACGTTATACGTTATACGTTATACGTTATACGTTATACTTTATACGTTATACGTTATACGTCATAGGTTATACGTTATACGTTATACGTTATACGTTATACGTTATACGTCATACGTTATACGTTATACGTTATACGTTATACGTTATACGTTATACGTTATACGTTATACGTTATACGTTATGCGTTTTACGTTATTCGTTATATGTTATACGTTATACGATATGCGTTATACGTTATACTTTATACGGGATACGTTATACGTTATACGTTATACGTTATACGTTATACGTCATACGTTATACGTTATACGTTATACGTTATACGTTATACGTTATACGTTATACGTTATACGTTATACGTTTTACGATATTCGATATACGTTATACGTTATACGCTATACGTTATACGTTATACGTTATACGTTATACGTTATACGTTATACGTTATACGTTATACGATATTCGATATACGTTATACGTTATACGTTATACGTTATACGTTATACGTTATACGTTATACGTTATACTTTATACGTTATACGTTATACGTTATACGTCATACGTTATACGTTATACGTTATACGTTATACGTTATACGTTATACGTTATACGTTATACGTTATACGTTATACGTTATGCGTTTTACGTTATTCGTTATATGTTATACGTTATACGATATGCGTTATACGTTATACTTTATACGGGATACGTTATACGTTATACGTTATACTTTATACGTTATACGTTATACGTTATACGTCATACGTTATACGTTATACGTTATACGTTATACGTTATACGTTATACGTTATACGTTATACGTTATACGTTATGCGTTTTACGTTATTCGTTATATGTTATACGTTATACGATATGCGTTATACGTTATACTTTATACGGGATACGTTATACGTTATACGTTATACGTTATACGTTATACGTCATACGTTATACGTTATATGTTATACGTTATACGGTATACGTTGTACGTTATACGTTATACGTTATACGTTATACGTTATATGTTATACGTTATACGTTATACGTTATACGTTATACGTTATACGTTATATTATACTTTATACGTTATACGTTATACGTTATACGTTATACGTTATACGTTATACGTTATACGTTACACGTTATACGTCATAGGTTATACGTTATACATTATACGTTATACGTTATACGTTATACGTTATACGTTATACGTTATACGTCATAGGTTATACGTTATACGTTATACGTTATACGTTATACGTTTTACGTCATAGGTTATACGTTGTACGTTATACGTTATGCGTTATTCGTTGTACGTTATACGTTATACGTTATGCGTTATACGTTATACGTTATACGTTATACGTTATACGTTATACGTTATACGTTATACGTTATACGTTATACGTTATACGTTATACGTTATACGTTATACGTTGTACGTTACACGTTATACGTTATACGTTATACGTTGTACGTTATACGTTATAAGTTGTACGTTATACGATATACGTTATACGTTATTCGTTATACTTACTTCGTTACACGTTATACGTTATACGCTATACGTTATACGTTTTACGATATTCGATATACGTTATACGTTATACGTTATACGTTATACGTTATACGTTATACGTAATACGTAATACGTTATACGTTATACGTTATACGTTATACATTACATGTTATACGTTATACGTTATACGTTATACGTTATACGTTATACGTTATACGTTATACGTTATACGTTATACGTTATACGTTATACGTTATACGTTATACGTTATACGTTATACGTTGTACGTTATACGTTATACGTAATACGTTATACGTTGTACGTTATACGTTATACGATATACCTTATACGTTATGCGTTTTACGTTATTCGTTATATGTTATACGTTATACGATATGCGTTATACGTTATACTTTATACGGGATACGTTATACGTTATACGTTATACGTTATACGTTATACGTTATACGTTATACGTTATACGTTATACGTTATACGTTATACGTTATACGTTATACGATATTCGATATACGTTATACGTTATACGTTATACGTTATACGTTATACGTTATACGTTATACGTTATACTTTATACGTTATACGTTATACGTCATAGGTTATACGTTATACGTTATACGTTATACGTTATACGTTATACGTCATACGTTATACGTTATACGTTATACGTTATACGTTATACGTTATACGTTATACGTTATACGTTATACGTTATGCGTTTTACGTTATTCGTTATATGTTATACGTTATACGATATGCGTTATACGTTATACTTTATACGGGATACGTTATACGTTATACGTTATACGTTATACGTTATACGTCATACGTTATACGTTATACGTTTTACGTTATACGTTATACGTTATACGTTATACGTTATACGTTTTACGATATTCGATATACGTTATACGTTATACGCTATACGTTATACGTTATACGTTATACGTTATACGTTATACGTTATACGTTATACGATATTCGATATACGTTATACGTTATACGTTATACGTTATACGTTATACGTTATACGTTATACGTTATACTTTATACGTTATACGTTATACGTCATAGGTTATACGTTATACGTTATACGTTATACGTTATACGTTATACGTCATACGTTATACGTTATACGTTATACGTTATACGTTATACGTTATACGTTATACGTTATACGTTATACGTTATACGTTGTACGTTATACGTTATACGTTATACGTTATACTTTATACCTTATACTTTATACGTTATACGTTATACGTTCTACGTTATACGTTATACGTTATACGTTATACGTTATACGTTATACGTTATAGGTTATACGTTATACGTTATACGTTATACGTTATACGTTATACGTTATACGTTATACGTTATACGTAATACGTTATACGTTATACGTTATACGTTATACGTTATACGTTATACGTTATACGTTATACGTTATACGTTATACGTTATACGTTATACGTTATACGTTATACGTTATACGTTATACGTTATACGTTATACGTTATACGTTATACGTTATACGTTATACGTTACACGTTATACGTTATACATTACATGTTATACGTTATACGTTATACGTTATACCTTATACGTTATACGTTATACGTTATACGTTATACGTTATGCGTTGTACGTTATACGTTATACGTTATACGTTATACGTTATACGTTATACGTTATACGTTATACGTTATACGTTATACGTTATACGTTATACGTTATACGTTATACGTTATACGTTATACGTTATACGTTATACGTTATACGATATTCGATATACGTTATACGTTATACGTTATACGTTATACGTTATACGTTATACGTTATACGTTATACTTTATACGTTATACGTTATACGTCATAGGTTATACGTTATACGTTATACGTTATACGTTATACGTTATACGTCATACGTTATACGTTATACGTTATACGTTATACGTTATACGTTATACGTTATACGTTATACGTTATACGTTATGCGTTTTACGTTATTCGTTATATGTTATACGTTATACGATATGCGTTATACGTTATACTTTATACGGGATACGTTATACGTTATACGTTATACGTTATACGTTATACGTCATACGTTATACGTTATACGTTATACGTTATACGTTATACGTTATACGTTATACGTTATACGTTTTACGATATTCGATATACGTTATACGTTATACGCTATACGTTATACGTTATACGTTATACGTTATACGTTATACGTTATACGTTATACGATATTCGATATACGTTATACGTTATACGTTATACGTTATACGTTATACGTTATACGTTATACGTTATACTTTATACGTTATACGTTATACGTTATACGTCATACGTTATACGTTATACGTTATACGTTATACGTTATACGTTATACGTTATACGTTATACGTTATACGTTATGCGTTTTACGTTATTCGTTATATGTTATACGTTATACGATATGCGTTATACGTTATACTTTATACGGGATACGTTATACGTTATACGTTATACTTTATACGTTATACGTTATACGTTATACGTCATACGTTATACGTTATACGTTATACGTTATACGTTATACGTTATACGTTATACGTTATACGTTATACGTTATGCGTTTTACGTTATTCGTTATATGTTATACGTTATACGATATGCGTTATACGTTATACTTTATACGGGATACGTTATACGTTATACGTTATACGTTATACGTTATACGTCATACGTTATACGTTATACGTTATACGTTATACGGTATACGTTGTACGTTATACGTTATACGTTATACGTTATACGTTATATGTTATACGTTATACGTTATACGTTATACGTTATACGTTATACGTTATATTATACTTTATACGTTATACGTTATACGTTATACGTTATACGTTATACGTTATACGTTATACGTTACACGTTATACGTCATAGGTTATACGTTATACATTATACGTTATACGTTATACGTTATACGTTATACGTTATACGTTATACGTCATAGGTTATACGTTATACGTTATACGTTATGCGTTATACGCTATACGTTATACGTTATACGTTATAAGTTATACGTTATACGTTATACGTTATACGTTATGCGTAATACGTTATACGTTATTAGTTATATGTTATACGGTATACGTTATACGTTGTACGTTACATGTTATACGTTATACGTTATACGTTATACGATATACGTTATACGTTATACGTTATACGTTATACGTTATACGTTATACGTTGTACGTTATACGCTACACGTTACATGTTATACGTTATACATTATACGTTCTACGTTATACGTTATACGTTATACGTTATACGTTATACGTTATACATTATACGTTCTACGTTATACGTTATACGTTATACGTTATACGTTATACGTTATACGTTATACGTCATAGGTTATACGTTATATGTTATACGTTTTACGTTATACGTTATACGACATACGTTTTACGTTATACGTTATACGTTATACGTTATACGTTATACGTTATACGTTATACGTTATACGTTATACGTTATACGTTATACGTTATACGTTGTACGTTATACGTTATACGTTATACGTTATACGTTATACGTTATACGTTATACGTTATACGTTATACGTTGTACGTTATACGTTATACGTTATACGTTATACTTTATACCTTATACTTTATACGTTATACGTTATACGTTATACGTTATACGTTCTACGTTATACGTTATACGTTATACGTTATACGTTATACGTTATAGGTTATACGTTATACGTTATACGTTATACGTTATACGTTATACGTTATACGTTATACGTTATACGTTATACGTCATAGGTTATACGTTATACGTTATACGTTATGCGTTATACGCTATACGTTATACGTTATACGTTATAAGTTATACGTTATACGTTATACGTTATACGTTATGCGTAATACGTTATACGTTATTAGTTATATGTTATACGGTATACGTTATACGTTGTACGTTACATGTTATACGTTATACGTTATACGTTATACGATATACGTTATACGTTATACGTTATACGTTATACGTTATACGTTATACGTTGTACGTTATACGCTACACGTTACATGTTATACGTTATACATTATACGTTCTACGTTATACGTTATACGTTATACGTTATACGTTATACGTTATACATTATACGTTCTACGTTATACGTTATACGTTATACGTTATACGTTATACGTTATACGTTATACGTCATAGGTTATACGTTATATGTTATACGTTTTACGTTATACGTTATACGACATACGTTTTACGTTATACGTTATACGTTATACGTTATACGTTATACGTTATACGTTATACGTTATACGTTATACGTTATACGTTATACGTTATACGTTGTACGTTATACGTTATACGTTATACGTTATACTTTATACCTTATACTTTATACGTTATACGTTATACGTTATACGTTATACGTTCTACGTTATACGTTATACGTTATACGTTATACGTTATACGTTATAGGTTATACGTTATACGTTATACGTTATACGTTATACGTTATACGTTATACGTTATACGTTATACGTAATACGTTATACGTTATGCGTTATACGTTATACGTTATACGTTATACGTTATACGTTATACGTTATACGTTATACGTTATACGTTATACGTTATACGTTATACGTTATATGTTATACGTTATACGTTATACGTTATACGTTATACGTTATAGGTTATACGTTATACATTACATGTTATACGTTATACGTTATACGTTATACGTTATACGTTATACGTTATACGTTATACGTTATACGTTATACGTTGTACGTTATACGTTATACGTTATACGTTATACGTTGTACGTTATACGTTATAAGTTGTACGTTATACGATATACGTTATACGTTATTCGTTATACGTATTTCGTTACACGTTATACGTTATACGTTATACGTTATACGTTTTACGATATTCGATATACGTTATACGTTATACGTTATACGTTATACGTTATACGTTATACGTTATACTTTATACGTTATACGTTATACGTCATAGGTTATACGTTATACGTTATACGTTATACGTTATACGTTATACGTCATACGTTATACGTTATACGTTATACGTTATACGTTATACGTTATACGTTATACGTTATACGTTATACGTTATACGTTATACGTTGTACGTTATACGTTATACGTTATACGTTATACGTTATACATTACATGTTATACGTTATACGTTATACGTTATACGTTATACGTTATACGTTATACGTTATACGTTATACGTTGTACGTTATACGTTATACGTTATACGTTATACGTTATACGTTATACGTTATACGTTATACGTTATACGTTATACGTTATACGTTATACGTTATACGTTATACGTTATACGTTATACGTTATACGTTATACGTTATACGTTATACGTTATACGTTATACGTTATACGTTATACGTTATACGTTATACGTTATACGTTATACGTTATACGTTATACGTTATACGTTATACGTTATACGTCATAGGTTATACGTTATGCGTTATACGTTATGCGTTATACGTTACACGTTATACCTTATACGTAATACGTTATACGTTATACGTTATACGTTATACGTTATACGTTATACGTTATACGTTATACGTTATACGTTATACGTTATACGTTATACGTTATACGTTATACGTTATACGTTATACGTTATACGTTATACATTACATGTTATACGTTATATGTTATACGTTATACGTTATACGTTATACGTTATACGTTATACGTTATACGTTATACGTTGTACGTTATACGTTATACGTTATACGTTATACGTTGTACGTTATACGTTATAAGTTGTACGTTATACGATATACGTTATACGTTATACGTTATACGTTATACGTTATACGTTATGCGTTTTACGTTATTCGTTATATGTTATACGTTATACGTTATACGTTGTACGTTATACGTTATACGTTATACGTTATACGTTGTACGTTATACGTTATAAGTTGTACGTTATACGATATACGTTATACGTTATTCGTTATACGTATTTCGTTACACGTTATACGTTTTACGATATTCGATATACGTTATACGTTATACGTTATACGTTATACGTTCTACGTTATACGTTATACTTTATACGTTATACGTTATACGTCATAGGTTATACGTTATACGTTATACGTTATACGTTATACGTTATACGTCATACGTTATACGTTATACGTTATACATTATACGTTATACGTTATACGTTATACGTTATACGTTATACGTTATACGTTATGCGTTTTACGTTATTCGTTATATGTTATACGTTATACGATATGCGTTATACGTTATACTTTATACGGGATACGTTATACGTTATACGTTATACGTTATACATTATACGTCATACGTTATACGTTATACGTTATACGTTATACGTTATACATTACATGTTAAACGTTATACGTTATACGTTATACGTTATACGTTATACGTTATACGTTATACGTTATACGTTATACGTTATACGTTATACGTTGTACGTTATACGTTATACGTTATACGTTATACGTTGTACGTTATACGTTATAAGTTGTACGTTATACGATATACGTTATACGTTATTCGTTATACGTACTTCGTTACACGTTATACGTTATACGTTATCCGTTATACGTTTTACGATATTCGATATACGTTATACGTTATACGTTATACGTTATACGTTATACGTTATACTTTATACGTTATACGTTATACATCATAGGTTATACGTTATACGTTATACGTTATACGTTATACGTTATACGTTATACGTTATACGTTATACGTACTTCGTTACACGTTATACGTTATACGTTATCCGTTATACGTTTTACGATATTCGATATACGTTATACGTTATACGTTATACATTACATGTTATACGTTATACGTTATACGTTATACGTTATACGTTATACGTTATACATTACATGTTATACGTTATACGTTATACGTTATACGTTATACGTTATACGTTATACGTTATACGTTATACGTTATACGTTGTACGTTATACGTTATACGTTATACGTTATACGTTATACGTTATACGTTGTACGTTATACGTTATACGTTATACGTTATACGTTATACGTTATACGTTATACGTTATACGTTATACGTTATACGTTATAAGTTGTACGTTATACGATATACGTTATACGTTATTCGTTATACGTATTTCGTTACACGTTATACGTTTTACGATATTCGATATACGTTATACGTTATACGTTATACGTTATACGTTATACGTTATACGTTATACTTTATACGTTATACGTTATACGTCATAGGTTATACGTTATACGTTATACGTTATACGTTATACGTTATACGTCATACGTTATACGTTATACGTTATACGTTATACGTTATACGTTATACGTTATACGTTATACGTTATACGTTATACGTTATGCGTTTTACGTTATTCGTTATATGTTATACGTTATACGATATGCGTTATACGTTATACTTTATACGGGATACGTTATACGTTATACGTTATACGTTATACATTATACGTCATACGTTATACGTTATACGTTATACGTTATACGTTATACATTACATGTTAAACGTTATACGTTATACGTTATACGTTATACGTTATACGTTATACGTTATACGTTATACGTTATACGTTATACGTTATACGTTGTACGTTATACGTTATACGTTATACGTTATACGTTGTACGTTATACGTTATAAGTTGTACGTTATACGATATACGTTATACGTTATTCGTTATACGTACTTCGTTACACGTTATACGTTATACGTTATCCGTTATACGTTTTACGATATTCGATATACGTTATACGTTATACGTTATACGTTATACGTTATACGTTATACGTTATACTTTATACGTTATACGTTATACATCATAGGTTATACGTTATACGTTATACGTTATACGTTATACGTTATACGTTATACGTTATACGTTATACGTACTTCGTTACACGTTATACGTTATACGTTATCCGTTATACGTTTTACGATATTCGATATACGTTATACGTTATACGTTATACATTACATGTTATACGTTATACGTTATACGTTATACGTTATACGTTATACGTTATACGTTATACGTTATACGTTATACGTTATACGTTATACGTTATACGTTATACGTTATACTTTATACGTTATACGTTATACGTCATAGGTTATACGTTATACGTTATACGTTATACGTTATACGTTTTACGATGTTCGATATACGTTATACGTTATACGCTATACGTTATACGTTATACGTTATACTTTATACGTTATACGTTATATGTCATAGGTTATACGTTATACGTTATACGTTATACGTTATACGTTTTACGTCATAGGTTATACGTTGTACGTTATACGTTATGCGTTATACGTTGTACGTTATACGTTATACGTTATGCGTTATACGTTATACGTTATACGTTATACGTTATACGTTATACGTTATACGTTATACGTTATACGTTATACGTTATACGTTATACGTTATACGTTATACGTTATACGTTGTACGTTACACGTTATACGTTATACGTTATACGTTGTACGTTATACGTTATAAGTTGTACGTTATACGATATACGTTATACGTTATTCGTTATACTTACTTCGTTACACGTTATACGTTATACGCTATACGTTATACGTTTTACGATATTCGATATACGTTATACGTTATACGTTATACGTTATACGTTATACGTTATACGTAATACGTAATACGTTATACGTTATACGTTATACGTTATACATTACATGTTATACGTTATACGTTATACGTTATACGTTATACGTTATACGTTATACGTTATACGTTATACGTTATACGTTATACGTTATACGTTATACGTTATACGTTATACGTTATACGTTATACGTTGTACGTTATACGTTATACGTAATACGTTATACGTTGTACGTTATACGTTATACGATATACCTTATACGTTATGCGTTTTACGTTATTCGTTATATGTTATACGTTATACGATATGCGTTATACGTTATACTTTATACGGGATACGTTATACGTTATGCGTTATACGTTATACGTTATACGTTATACGTTATACGTTATACGTTATACGTTATACGTTATACGTTATACGTTATACGATATTCGATATACGTTATACGTTATACGTTATACGTTATACGTTATACGTTATACGTTATACGTTATACGTTATACGTTATACGTTATACGTCATAGGTTATACGTTATACGTTATACGTTATACGTTATACGTTATACGTCATACGTTATACGTTATACGTTATACGTTATACGTTATACGTTATACGTTATACGTTATACGTTATACGTTATGCGTTTTACGTTATTCGTTATATGTTATACGTTATACGATATGCGTTATACGTTATACTTTATACGGGATACGTTATACGTTATACGTTATACGTTATACGTTATACGTCATACGTTATACGTTATACGTTTTACGTTATACGTTATACGTTATACGTTATACGTTATACGTTTTACGATATTCGATATACGTTATACGTTATACGCTATACGTTATACGTTATACGTTATACGTTATACGTTATACGTTATACGTTATACGATATTCGATATACGTTATACGTTATACGTTATACGTTATACGTTATACGTTATACGTTATACGTTATACGTTATACTTTATACGTTATACGTTATACGTCATAGGTTATACGTTATACGTTATACGTTATACGTTATACGTTATACGTCATACGTTATACGTTATACGTTATACGTTATACGTTATACGTTATACGTTATACGTTATACGTTATACGTTATACGTTGTACGTTATACGTTATACGTTATACGTTATACTTTATACCTTATACTTTATACGTTATACGTTATACGTTCTACGTTATACGTTATACGTTATACGTTATACGTTATACGTTATAGGTTATACGTTATACGTTATACGTTATACGTTATACGTTATACGTTATACGTTATACGTTATACGTAATACGTTATACGTTATACGTTATACGTTATACGTTATACGTTATACGTTATACGTTATACGTTATACGTTATACGTTATACGTTATACGTTATACGTTATACGTTATACGTTATACGTTATACGTTATACGTTATACGTTATACGTTATACGTTATACGTTATACGTTATACGTTACACGTTATACGTTATACATTACATGTTATACGTTATACGTTATACGTTATACCTTATACGTTATACGTTATACGTTATACGTTATACGTTATACGTTGTACGTTATACGTTATACGTTATACGTTATACGTTATACGTTATACGTTATACGTTATACGTTATACGTTATACGTTATACGTTATACGTTATACGTTATACGTTATACGTTATACGTTATACGTTATACGTTATACGTTATACGATATTCGATATACGTTATACGTTATACGTTATACGTTATACGTTATACGTTATACGTTATACGTTATACTTTATACGTTATACGTTATACGTCATAGGTTATACGTTATACGTTATACGTTATACGTTATACGTTATACGTCATACGTTATACGTTATACGTTATACGTTATACGTTATACGTTATACGTTATACGTTATACGTTATACGTTATGCGTTTTACGTTATTCGTTATATGTTATACGTTATACGATATGCGTTATACGTTATACTTTATACGGGATACGTTATACGTTATACGTTATACGTTATACGTTATACGTCATACGTTATACGTTATACGTTATACGTTATACGTTATACGTTATACGTTATACGTTATACGTTTTACGATATTCGATATACGTTATACGTTATACGCTATACGTTATACGTTATACGTTATACTTTATACGTTATACGTTATATGTCATAGGTTATACGTTATACGTTATACGTTATACGTTATACGTTATACGTCATAGGTTATACGTTGTACGTTATACGTTATGCGTTATACGTTGTACGTTATACGTTATACGTTATGCGTTATACGTTATACGTTATACGTTATACGTTATACGATATACGTTATACGTTATACGTTATACGTTATACGTTATACGTTATACGTTATACGTTGTACGTTACACGTTATACGTTATACGTTATACGTTGTACGTTATACGTTATGCGTTATACGTTATACGTTATACGTTATACGTTATACGATATTCGATATACGTTATACGTTATACGTTATACGTTATACGTTATACGTTATACGTTATACGTTATACTTTATACGTTATACGTTATACGTCATAGGTTATACGTTATACGTTATACGTTATACGTTATACGTTATACGTCATACGTTATACGTTATACGTTATACGTTATACGTTATACGTTATATGTTATACGTTATACGTTATACGTTATGCGTTTTACGTTATTCGTTATATGTTATACGTTATACGATATGCGTTATACGTTATACTTTATACGGGATACGTTATACGTTATACGTTATACGTTATACGTTATACGTCATACGTTATACGTTATACGTTATACGTTATACGTTATACGTTATACGTTATACGTTATACGTTTTACGATATTCGATATACGTTATACGTTATACGCTATACGTTATACGTTATACGTTATACGTTATACGTTATACGTTATACGTTATACGATATTCGATATACGTTATACGTTATACGTTATACGTTATACGTTATACGTTATACGTTATACGTTATACTTTATACGTTATACGTTATACGTTATACGTCATACGTTATACGTTATACGTTATACGTTATACGTTATACGTTATACGTTATACGTTATACGTTATACGTTATACGTTATGCGTTTTACGTTATTCGTTATATGTTATACGTTATACGATATGCGTTATACGTTATACTTTATACGGGATACGTTATACGTTATACGTTATACTTTATACGTTATACGTTATACGTTATACGTCATACGTTATACGTTATACGTTATACGTTATACGTTATACGTTATACGTTATACGTTATACGTTATACGTTATGCGTTTTACGTTATTCGTTATATGTTATACGTTATACGATATGCGTTATACGTTATACTTTATACGGGATACGTTATACGTTATACGTTATACGTTATACGGTATACGTCATACGTTATACGTTATACGTTATACGTTATACGTTATATGTTATACGTTATACGTTATACGTTATACGTTATACGTTATACGTTATATTATACTTTATACGTTATACGTTATACGTTATACGTTATACGTTATACGTTATACGTTATACGTTACACGTTATACGTCATAGGTTATACGTTATACATTATACGTTATACGTTATACGTTATACGTTATACGTTATACGTTATACGTCATAGGTTATACGTTATACGTTATACGTTATACGTTATACGTTATACGTTATACGTCATACGTTATACGTTATACGTTATACGTTATACGTTATACGTTATACGTTATACGTTATACGTTTTACGATATTCGATATACGTTATACGTTATACGCTATACGTTATACGTTATACGTTATACGTTATACGTTATACGTTATACGTTATACGATATTCGATATACGTTATACGTTATACGTTATACGTTATACGTTATACGTTATACGTTATACGTTATACTTTATACGTTATACGTTATACGTTATACGTCATACGTTATACGTTATACGTTATACGTTATACGTTATACGTTATACGTTATACGTTATACGTTATACGTTATACGTTATGCGTTTTACGTTATTCGTTATATGTTATACGTTATACGATATGCGTTATACGTTATACTTTATACGGGATACGTTATACGTTATACGTTATACTTTATACGTTATACGTTATACGTTATACGTCATACGTTATACGTTATACGTTATACGTTATACGTTATACGTTGTACGTTATACGTTATACGTTATACGTTATACGTTATACGTTATACGTTATACGTTATACGTTATACGTTATACGTTATACGTTATACGTTATACGTTATACGTTATACGTTATACGTTATACGTTATACGTTATACGTTATACGATATTCGATATACGTTATACGTTATACGTTATACGTTATACGTTATACGTTATACGTTATACGTTATACTTTATACGTTATACGTTATACGTCATAGGTTATACGTTATACGTTATACGTTATACGTTATACGTTATACGTCATACGTTATACGTTGTACGTTATACGTTATACGTTATACGTTATACGTTGTACGTTATACGTTATAAGTTGTACGTTATACGATATACGTTATACGTTATTCGTTATACGTATTTCGTTACACGTTATACGTTATACGTTATACGTTATACGTTTTACGATATTCGATATACGTTATACGTTATACGTTATACGTTATACGTTATACGTTGTACGTTATACGTTATACGTTATACGTTATACGTTATACGTTATACGTTATACGTTATACGTTATACGTTATACGTTATACGTTATACGTTATACGTTATACGTTATACGTTATACGTTATACGTTATACGTTATACGTTATACGTTATACGTTATACGTTATACGTTATACGTTATACGTTATACGTTATACGTTATACGTTATACGTTATACGTTATACGTTATACGTTATACGTTATACGTTATACGTCATAGGTTATACGTTATACGTTATACGTTATGCGTTATACGTTACACGTTATACCTTATACGTTATGCGTTATACGTTGTACGATATTCGTTATACGTTATACGTTATTAGTTATACGTTATACGGTATACGTTATACGTTGTACGTTACATGTTATACGTCATAGGTTATACGTTGAACGTTATACGTTATACGTAGTATGTAATGCATCATACGTTTTACGTTATTCGTTATACGTTTTTCGTTACAAGTTATACGTTATACGTTATACATTATACGTTATACATTACATGTTATACGTTATACGTTATACGTTATACGTTATACGTTATACGTTATACGTTATACGTTATACGTTATACGTTATACGTTATACGTTATACGTTATACGTGCTTCGTTACACGTTATACGTTATACGTTATACGTTATACGTTATACGTTTTACGATATTCGATATACGTTATACGTTATACGTTATACGTTATACGTTATACGTTATACGTTATACTTTATACGTTATACTTTATACGTTATACGTTATACGTTATACGTTATACGTTATACGTTATACATTACATGTTATACGTTATACGTTATACGTTATACGTTATACGTTATACGTTATACGTTATACGTTATACGTTATACGTAATACGTTATACGTTGTACGTTATACGTTATACGTTATACGTTATACGTTGTACGTTATACGTTATAAGTTGTACGTTATACGATATACGTTATACGTTATTCGTTATACGTATTTCGTTACACGTTATACGTTATACGTTATACGTTATACGTTTTACGATATTCGATATACGTTATACGTTATACGTTATACGTTATACGTTATACGTTATACGTTATACTTTATACGTTATACGTTATACGTCATAGGTTATACGTTATACGTTATACGTTATACGTTATACGTTATACGTCATACGTTATACGTTATACGTTATACGTTATACGTTATACGTTATACGTTATACGTTATACGTTATACGTTATACGTTATACGTTATACGTTATACGTTGTACGTTATACGCTATACGTTATACGTTATACGTTGTACGTTATACGTTATAAGTTGTACGTTATACGATATACGTTATACGTTATTCGTTATACGTATTTCGTTACACGTTATACGTTATACGTTATACGTTATACGTTTTACGATATTCGATATACGTTATACGTTATACGTTATACGTTACAAGTTATACGTTATACGTTATACATTATACGTTATACATTACATGTTATACGTTATACGTTATACGTTATACGTTATACGTTATACGTTATACGTTATACGTTATACGTTATACGTTATACGTTATACGTTATACGTTATACGTGCTTCGTTACACGTTATACGTTATACGTTATACGTTATACGTTATACGTTATACGTTTTACGATATTCGATATACGTTATACGTTATACGTTATACGTTATACGTTATACGTTATACGTTATACTTTATACGTTATACTTTATACGTTATACGTTATACGTTATACGTTATACGTTATACGTTATACATTACATGTTATACGTTATACGTTATACGTTATACGTTATACGTTATACGTTATACGTTATACGTTATACGTTATACGTTATACGTTATACGTTGTACGTTATACGTTATACGTTGTACGTTATACGTTGTACGTTATACGTTATAAGTTGTACGTTATACGATATACGTTATACGTTATTCGTTATACGTATTTCGTTACACGTTATACGTTATACGTTATACGTTATACGTTTTACGATATTCGATATACGTTATACGTTATACGTTATACGTTATACGTTATACGTTATACGTTATACTTTATACGTTATACGTTATACGTCATAGGTTATACGTTATACGTTATACGTTATACGTTATACGTTATACGTCATACGTTATACGTTATACGTTATACGTTATACGTTATACGTTATACGTTATACGTTATACGTTATACGTAATGCGTTTTACGTTATTCGTTATATGTTATACGTTATACGATATGCGTTATACGTTATACTTTATACGGGATACGTTATACGTCATACGTTATACGTTATACGTTATACGTCATACGTTATACGTTATACGTTGTACGTTACACGTTATACGTTATACGTTATACGTTGTACGTTATACGTTATAAGTTGTACGTTATACGATATACGTTATACGTTATTCGTTATACTTACTTCGTTACACGTTATACGTTATACGCTATACGTTATACGTTTTACGATATTCGATATACGTTATACGTTATACGTTATACGTTATACGTTATACGTTATACGTAATACGTAATACGTTATACGTTATACGTTATACGTTATACGTTATACGTTATACGTTATACGTTATACGTTATACGTTGTACGTTACACGTTATACGTTATACGTTATACATTGTACGTTATACGTTATAAGTTATACGTTATACGTTATACGTTATACGTTATACGTTATACGTTATACGTTATACGTTATACGTTATACGTTATACGTTATACGTTATACGTTATACGTTATACGTTATACGTTATACGTTGTACGTTATACGTTATACGTAATACGTTATACGTTGTACGTTATACGTTATACGATATACCTTATACGTTATGCGTTTTACGTTATTCGTTATATGTTATACGTTATACGATATGCGTTATACGTTATACTTTATAAGGGATACGTTATACGTTATACGTTATACGTTATACGTTATACGTTATACGTTATACGTTATACGTTATACGTTATACGTTATACGATATTCGATATACGTTATACGTTATACGTTATACGTTATACGTTATACGTTATACGTTATACGTTATACTTTATACGTTATACGTTATACGTCATAGGTTATACGTTATACGTTATACGTTATACGTTATACGTTATACGTCATACGTTATACGTTATACGTTATACGTTATACGTTATACGTTATACGTTATACGTTATACGTTATACGTTATGCGTTTTACGTTATTCGTTATATGTTATACGTTATACGATATGCGTTATACGTTATACTTTATACGGGATACGTTATACGTTATACGTTATACGTTATACGTTATACGTCATACGTTATACGTTATACGTTATACGTTATACGTTATACGTTATACGTTATACGTTATACGTTTTACGATATTCGATATACGTTATACGTTATACGCTATACGTTATACGTTATACGTTATACTTTATACGTTATACGTTATATGTCATAGGTTATACGTTATACGTTATACGTTATACGTTATACGTTATACGTCATAGGTTATACGTTGTACGTTATACGTTATGCGTTATACGTTGTACGTTATACGTTATACGTTATGCGTTATACGTTATACGTTATACGTTATACGTTATACGTTATACGTTATACGTTATACGTTATACGTTATACGTTATACGTTATACGTTATACGTTGTACGTTACACGTTATACGTTATACGTTATACGTTGTACGTTATACGTTATAAGTTGTACGTTATACGATATACGTTATACGTTATTCGTTATACTTACTTCGTTACACGTTATACGTTATACGCTATACGTTATACGTTTTACGATATTCGATATACGTTATATGTTATACGTTATACGTTATACGTTATACGTTATACGTAATACGTAATACGTTATACGTTATACGTTATACGTTATACATTACATGTTATACGTTATACGTTATACGTTATACGTTAAACGTTATACGTTATACGTTATACGTTATACGTTATACGGTATACGTTGTACGTTATACGTTATACGTTATACGTTATACGTTATACGTTATACGTTATACGTTATACGTTATACGTTATACGTTATACGTTATACGTCATAGGTTATACGTTATACGTTATACGTTATGCGTTATACGCTATACGTTATACGTTATACGTTATACGTTATACGTTATACGTTATACGTTATACGTTATGCGTTATACGTTATACGTTATACGTTATACGTTATACATTATACGTTCTACGTTATACGTTATACGTTATACGTTATACGTTATACGTTATACGTCATAGGTTATACGTTATATGTTATACGTTATACGTTATACGTTATACGACATACGTTTTACGTTATACGTTATACGTTATACGTTATACGTTATACGTTATACGTTATACGTTATACGTTATACGTTATACGTTATACGTTATACGTTATACGTTGTACGTTATACGTTATACGTTATACGTTATACTTTATACCTTATACTTTATACGTTATACGTTATACGTTATACGTTATACGTTCTACGTTATACGTTATACGTTATACGTTATACGTTATACGTTATAGGTTATACGTTATACGTTATACGTTATACGTTATACGTTATACGTTATACGTTATACGTTATACGTAATACGTTATACGTTATACGTTATACGTTATACGTTATACGTTATACGTTATACGTTATACGTTATACGTTATACGTTATACGTTATACGTTATACGTTATACGTTATACGTTATACGTTATACGTTATACGTTATACGTTATACGTTATACGTTATACGTTATACGTTATACATTACATGTTATACGTTATACGTTATACGTTATACGTTATACGTTATACGTTATACGTTATACGTTATACGTTATACGTTGTACGTTATACGTTATACGTTATACGTTATACGTTGTACGTTATACGTTATATGTTGTACGTTATACGATATACGTTATACGTTATTCGTTATACGTATTTCGTTACACGTTATACGTTATACGTTATACGTTATACGTTTTACGATATTCGATATACGTTATACGTTATACGTTATACGTTATACGTTATACGTTATACGTTATACTTTATACGTTATACGTTATACGTCATAGGTTATACGTTATACGTTATACGTTATACGTTATACGTTATACGTCATACGTTATACGTTATACGTTATACGTTATACGTTATACGTTATACGTTATACGTTATACGTTATACGTTATACGTTATGCGTTTTACGTTATTCGTTATATGTTATACGTTATACGATATGCGTTATACGTTATACTTTATACGGGATACGTTATACGTTATACGTTATACGTTATACGTTATACGTTATACGTCATACGTTATACGTTATACGTTATACGTTATACGTTATACATTACATGTTAAACGTTATACGTTATACGTTATACGTTATACGTTATACGTTATACGTTATACGTTATACGTTATACGTTATACGTTATACGTTGTACGTTATACGTTATACGTTATACGTTATACGTTGTACGTTATACGTTATAAGTTGTACGTTATACGATATACGTTATACGTTATTCGTTATACGTACTTCGTTACACGTTATACGTTATACGTTATCCGTTATACGTTTTACGATATTCGATATACGTTATACGTTATACGTTATACGTTATACGTTATACGTTATACGTTATACTTTATACGTTATACGTTATTCATCATAGGTTATACGTTATACGTTATACGTTATACGTTATACGTTATACGTTATACGTTATACGTTATACGTTATACGTACTTCGTTACACGTTATACGTTATACGTTATCCGTTATACGTTTTACGATATTCGATATACGTTATACGTTATACGTTATACATTACATGTTATACGTTATACGTTATACGTTATACGTTATACGTTATACGTTATACGTTATACGTTATACGTTATACGTTGTACGTTATACGTTATACGTTATACGTTATACGTTATACATTACATGTTATACGTTATACGTTATACGTTATACGTTATACGTTATACGTTATACGTTATACGTTATACGTTATACGTTGTACGTGATACGTTATACGTTATACGTTATACGTTATACGTTATACGTTATACGTTATACGTTATACGTTATACGTTATACGTTATACGTTATACGTTATACGTTATACGTTATACGTTATACGTTATACGTTATACGTTATACGTTATACGTTATACGTTATACGTTATACGTTATACGTTATACGTTATACGTTATACGTTATACGTTATACGTTATACGTTATACGTTATACGTTATACGTTATACGTCATAGGTTATACGTTATACGTTATACGTTATACGTTATGCGTTATACGTTACACGTTATACCTTATACGTTATGCGTTATACGTTGTACGATATTCGTTATACGTTATACGTTATTAGTTATACGTTATACGGTATACGTTATACGTTGTACGTTACATGTTATACGTCATAGGTTATACGTTGAACGTTATACGTTATACGTAGTATGTAATGCATCATACGTTTTACGTTATTCGTTATACGTTTTTCGTTACAAGTTATACGTTATACGTTATACATTATACGTTATACATTACATGTTATACGTTATACGTTATACGTTATACGTTATACGTTATACGTTATACGTTATACGTTATACGTTATACGTTATACGTTATACGTTATACGTTATACGTTATACGTTATACGTTATACGTTATACGTTATACGTTATACGTTATACGTTATACGTTATACGTTATACGATACTCGATATACGTTATACGTTATACGTTATACGTTATACGTTATACGTTATACGTTATGCGTTTTACGTTATTCGTTATATGTTATACGTTATACGATATGCGTTATACGTTATACTTTATACGGGATACGTTATACGTTATACGTTATACGTTATACGTTATACGTCATACGTTATACGTTATACGTTATACGTTATACGTTATACGTTATACGTTATACGTTATACGTTATACGTTTTACGATATTCGATATACGTTATACGTTATACGCTATACGTTATACGTTATACGTTATACTTTATACGTTATACGTTATATGTCATAGGTTATACGTTATACGTTATACGTTATACGTTATACGTTTTACGTCATAGGTTATACGTTGTACGTTATACGTTATGCGTTATACGTTGTACGTTATACGTTATACGTTATGCGTTATACGTTATACGTTATACGTTATACGTTATACGTTATACGTTATACGTTATACGTTATACGTTATACGTTATACGTTATACGTTATACGTTGTACGTTACACGTTATACGTTATACGTTATACGTTGTACGTTATACGTTATAAGTTGTACGTTATACGATATACGTTATACGTTATTCGTTATACTTACTTCGTTACACGTTATACGTTATACGCTATACGTTATACGTTATACGTTATACGTTATACGTTATACGTTTTACGATATTCGATATACGTTATACGTTATACGCTATACGTTATACGTTATACGTTATACGTTATACGTTATACGTTATACGTTATACGATATTCGATATACGTTATACGTTATACGTTATACGTTATACGTTATACGTTATACGTTATACGTTATACTTTATACGTTATACGTTATACGTCATAGGTTATACGTTATACGTTATACGTTATACGTTATACGTTATACGTCATACGTTATACGTTATACGTTATACGTTATACGTTATACGTTATACGTTATACGTTATACGTTATACGTTATACGTTGTACGTTATACGTTATACGTTATACGTTATACTTTATACCTTATACTTTATACGTTATACGTTATACGTTATACGTTATACGTTCTACGTTATACGTTATACGTTATACGTTATACGTTATACGTTATAGGTTATACGTTATACGTTATACGTTATACTTTATACGTTATACGTTATACGTTATACGTTATACGTAATACGTTATACGTTATACGTTATACGTTATACGTTATACGTTATACGTTATACGTTATACGTTATACGTTATACGTTATACGTTATACGTTATACGTTATACGTTATACGTTATTCGTTATACGTTATACGTTATACGTTATACGTTATACGTTATACGTTATACGTTATACGTTATACGTTATACGTTATACGTTATACATTACATGTTATACGTTATACGTTATACGTTATACCTTATACGTTATACGTTATACGTTATACGTTATACGTTATACGTTGTACGTTATACGTTATACGTTATACGTTATACGTTGTACGTTAAACGTTATACGTTATACGTTATACGTTATACGTTATACGTTATACGATATTCGATATACGTTATACGTTATACGTTATACGTTATACGTTATACGTTATACGTTATACGTTATACTTTATACGTTATACGTTATACGTCATAGGTTATACGTTATACGTTATACGTTATACGTTATACGTTATACGTCATACGTTATACGTTATACGTTATACGTTATACGTTATACGTTATACGTTATACGTTATACGTTATACGATATGCGTTATACGTTATACTTTATACGGGATACGTTATACGTTATACGTTATACGTTATACGTTATACGTCATACGTTATACGTTATACGTTATACGTTATACGTTATACGTTATACGTTATACGTTATACGTTTTACGATATTCGATATACGTTATACGTTATACGCTATACGTTATACGTTATACGTTATACTTTATACGTTATACGTTATATGTCATAGGTTATACGTTATACGTTATACGTTATACGTTATACGTTATACGTCATAGGTTATACGTTGTACGTTATACGTTATGCGTTATACGTTGTACGTTATACGTTATACGTTATGCGTTATACGTTATACGTTATACGTTATACGTTATACGATATACGTTATACGTTATACGTTATACGTTATACGTTATACGTTATACGTTATACGTTGTACGTTACACGTTATACGTTATACGTTATACGTTGTACGTTATACGTTATGCGTTATACGTTATACGTTATACGTTATACGTTATACGATATTCGATATACGTTATACGTTATACGTTATACGTTATACGTTATACGTTATACGTTATACGTTATACTTTATACGTTATACGTTATACGTCATAGGTTATACGTTATACGTTATACGTTATACGTTATACGTTATACGTCATACGTTATACGTTATACGTTATACGTTATACGTTATACGTTATACGTTATACGTTATACGTTATACGTTATGCGTTTTACGTTATTCGTTATACGTTATACGTTGTACGTTATACGTTATACGTTATACGTTCTACGTTATACGTTATACGTTATACGTTATACGTTATACGTTATAGGTTATACGTTATACGTTATACGGGATACGTTATACGTTATACGTTATACGTTATACGTTATACGTCATACGTTATACGTTATACGTTATACGTTATACGTTATACGTTATACGTTATACGTTATACGTTTTACGATATTCGATATACGTTATACGTTATACGCTATACGTTATACGTTATACGTTATACGTTATACGTTATACGTTATACGTTATACGTTATACGTTATACTTTATACGTTATACGTTATACGTCATAGGTTATACGTTATACGTTATACGTTATACGTTATACGTTATACGTCATACGTTATACGTTATACGTTATACGTTATACGTTATACGTTATACGTTATACGTTATACGTTATACGTTATACGTTGTACGTTATACGTTATACGTTATACGTTCTACGTTATACGTTATACGTTATACGTTATACGTTATACGTTATAGGTTATACGTTATACGTTATACGTTATACGTTATACGTTATACGTTATACGTTATACGTTATACGTTATACGTAATACGTTATACGTTATACGTTATACGTTATACGTTATACGTTATACGTTATACGTTATACGTTATACGTTATACGTTATACGTTATACGTTATACGTTATACGTTATACGTTATACGTTATACGTTATACGTTATACGTTATACGTTATACGTTATACGTTATACATTACATGTTATACGTTATACGTTATACGTTATACGTTATACGTTATACGTTATACGTTATACGTTATACGTTATACGTTGTACGTTATACGTTATACGTTATACGTTATACGTTGTACGTTATACGTTATAAGTTGTACGTTATACGATATACGTTATACGTTATTCGTTATACGTATTTCGTTACACGTTATACGTTATACGTTATACGTTATACGTTGTACGATATTCGATATACGTTATACGTTATACGTTATACGTTATACGTTATACGTTATACGTTATACTTTATACGTTATACGTTATACGTCATAGGTTATACGTTATACGTTATACGTTATACGTTATACGTTATACGTCATACGTTATACGTTATACGTTATACGTTATACGTTATACGTTATACGTTATACGTTATACGTTATACGTTATACGTTATGCGTTTTACGTTATTCGTTATATGTTATACGTTATACGATATGCGTTATACGTTATACTTTATACGGGATACGTTATACGTTATACGTTATACGTTATACGTTATACGTCATACGTTATACGTTATACGTTATACGTTATACGTTATACATTACATGTTAAACGTTATACGTTATACGTTATACGTTATACGTTATACGTTATACGTTATACGTTATACGTTATACGTTATACGTTATACGTTGTACGTTATACGTTATACGTTATACGTTATACGTTATACGTTGTACGTTATACGTTATAAGTTGTACGTTATACGATATACGTTATACGTTATTCGTTATACGTACTTCGTTACACGTTATACGTTATACGTTATCCGTTATACGTTTTACGATATTCGATATACGTTATACGTTATACGTTATACGTTATACGTTATACGTTATACGTTATACTTTATACGTTATACGTTATACATCATAGGTTATACGTTATACGTTATACGTTATACGTTATACGTTATACGTTATACGTTATACGTTATACGTTATACGTACTTCGTTACACGTTATACGTTATACGTTATCCGTTATACGTTTTACGATACTCGATATACGTTATACGTTATACGTTATACGTTATACGTTATACGTAATACGTTATACGTTATACGTTATACGTTATACGTTATACGTTATACGTTATACGTTATACGTTATACGTTATACGTTATACGTTATACGTTATACGTTATACGTTATACGTTATACGTTATACGTTATACGTTATACGTTATACGTTATACGTTATACGTTATACGTTATACATTACATGTTATACGTTATACGTTATACGTTATACCTTATACGTTATACGTTATACGTTATACGTTATACGTTATACGTTGTACGTTATACGTTATACGTTATACGTTATACGTTGTACGTTATACGTTATACGTTATACGTTATACGTTATACGTTATACGTTATACGATATTCGATATACGTTATACGTTATACGTTATACGTTATACGTTATACGTTATACGTTATACGTTATACTTTATACGTTATACGTTACACGTCATAGGTTATACGTTATACGTTATACGTTATACGTTATACGTTATACGTCATACGTTATACGTTATACGTTATACGTTATACGTTATACGTTATACGTTATACGTTATACGTTATACGTTATGCGTTTTACGTTATTCGTTATATGTTATACGTTATACGATATGCGTTATACGTTATACTTTATACGGGATACGTTATACGTTATACGTTATACGTTATACGTTATACGTCATACGTTATACGTTATACGTTATACGTTATACGTTATACGTTATACGTTATACGTTATACGTTTTACGATATTCGATATACGTTATACGTTATACGCTATACGTTATACGTTATACGTTATACTTTATACGTTATACGTTATATGTCATAGGTTATACGTTATACGTTATACGTTATACGTTATACGTTATACGTCATAGGTTATACGTTGTACGTTATACGTTATGCGTTATACGTTGTACGTTATACGTTATACGTTATGCGTTATACGTTATACGTTATACGTTATACGTTATACGATATACGTTATACGTTATACGTTATACGTTATACGTTATACGTTATACGTTATACGTTGTACGTTACACGTTATACGTTATACGTTATACGTTGTACGTTATACGTTATGCGTTATACGTTATACGTTATACGTTATACGTTATACGATATTCGATATACGTTATACGTTATACGTTATACGTTATACGTTATACGTTATACGTTATACGTTATACGTTATACTTTATACGTTATACGTTATACGTCATAGGTTATACGTTATACGTTATACGTTATACGTTATACGTTATACGTCATACGTTATACGTTATACGTTATACGTTATACGTTATACGTTATACGTTATACGTTATACGTTATACGTTATACGTTATGCGTTTTACGTTATTCGTTATATGTTATACGTTATACGATATGCGTTATACGTTATACTTTATACGGGATACGTTATACGTTATACGTTATACGTTATACGTTATACGTCATACGTTATACGTTATACGTTATACGTTATACGTTATACGTTATACGTTATACGTTATACGTTTTACGATATTCGATATACGTTATACGTTATACGCTATACGTTATACGTTATACGTTATACGTTATACGTTATACGTTATACGTTATACGATATTCGATATACGTTATACGTTATACGTTATACGTTATACGTTATACGTTATACGTTATACGTTATACTTTATACGTTATACGTTATACGTCATAGGTTATACGTTATACGTTATACGTTATACGTTATACGTTATACGTCATACGTTATACGTTATACGTTATACGTTATACGTTATACGTTATACGTTATACGTTATACGTTATACGTTATACGTTGTACGTTATACGTTATACGTTATACGTTCTACGTTATACGTTATACGTTATACGTTATACGTTATACGTTATAGGTTATACGTTATACGTTATACGTTATACGTTATACGTTATACGTTATACGTTATACGTTATACGTAATACGTTATACGTTATACGTTATACGTTATACGTTATACGTTATACGTTATACGTTATACGTTATACGTTATACGTTATACGTTATACGTTATACGTTATACGTTATACGTTATACGTACTTCGTTACACGTTATACGTTATACGTTATCCGTTATACGTTTTACGATATTCGATATACGTTATACGTTATACGTTATACGTTATACGTTATACGTTATACGTTATACTTTATACGTTATACGTTATACATCATAGGTTATACGTTATACGTTATACGTTATACGTTATACGTTATACGTTATACGTTATACGTTATACGTTATACGTACTTCGTTACACGTTATACGTTATACGTTATCCGTTATACGTTTTACGAAATTCGATATACGTTATACGTTATACGTTATACATTACATGTTATACGTTATACGTTATACGTTATACGTTATACGTTATACGTTATACGTTATACGTTATACGTTATACGTTGTACGTTATACGTTATACGTTATACGTTATACGTTATACATTACATGTTATACGTTATACGTTATACGTTATACATTACATGTTATACGTTATACGTTATACGTTATACCTTATACGTTATACGTTATACGTTATACGTTATACGTTATACGTTGTACGTTATACGTTATACGTTATACGTTATTCGTTGTACGTTATACGTTATAAGTTGTACGTTATACGATATACGTTATACGTTATTCGTTATACGTATTTCGTTACACGTTATACGTTATACGTTATACGTTATACGTTTTACGATATTCGATATACGTTATACGTTATACGTTATACGTTATACGTTATACGTTATACGTTATACGTTATACGTTATACGTTGTACGTTACACGTTATACGTTATACGTTATACGTTGTACGTTATACGTTATAAGTTGTACGTTATACGATATACGTTATACGTTATTCGTTATACTTACTTCGTTACACGTTATACGTTATACGCTATACGTTGTACGTTTTACGATATTCGATATACGTTATACGTTATACGTTATACGTTATACTTTATACGTTATACGTAATACGTTATACGTTATACGTTATACGTTATACGTTATACATTACATGTTATACGTTATACGTTATACGTTATACGTTATACGTTATACGTTATACGTTATACGTTATACGTTATACGTTATACGTTATACGTTATACGTTATACGTTATACGTTATACGTTGTACGTTATACGTTATACGTAATACGTTATACGTTGTACGTTATACGTTATACGTTGTACGTTATACGTTATAAGTTGTACGTTATACGATATACGTTATACGTTATTCTTTATACGTTCTTCGTTACACGTTATACGTTATACGTTATACGTTATACGTTATACGTTATACGTTATACGTTATACCTTATACGTTATACGTTATACGTTATACGTTATACGTTATACGTCATACGTTATACGTTATACGTTATACGTTATACGTTATACGTTATACGTTATACGTTATACGTCATAGGTTATACGTTATACGTTATACGTTATGCGTTATACGTTACACGTTATACCTTATACGTTATGCGTTATACGTTGTACGATATTCGTTATACGTTATACGTTATTAGTTATACGTTATACGGTATACGTTATACGTTGTACGTTAGATGTTATACGTCATAGGTTATACGTTGAACGTTATACGTTATACGTAGTATGTAATGCATCATACGTTTTACGTTATTCGTTATACGTTTTTCGTTACAAGTTATACGTTATACGTTATACATTATACGTTATACATTACATGTTATACGTTATACGTTATACTTTATACGTTATACGTTATACGTTATACGTTATACGTTATACGTTATACGTTATACGTTATACGTTATACGTGCTTCGTTACACGTTATACGTTATACGTTATACGTTATACGTTATACGTTTTACGATATTCGATATACGTTATACGTTATACGTTATACGTTATACGTTATACGTTATACGTTATACTTTATACGTTATACTTTATACGTTATACGTTATACGTTATACGTTATACGTTATACGTTATACGTTATACATTACATGTTATACGTTATACGTTATACGTTATACGTTATACGTTATACGTTATACGTTATACGTTATACGTTATACGTTATACGTTATACGTTATACGTTATACGTTATACGTTGTACGTTATACGTTATACGTTATACGTTATACGTTGTACGTTATACGTTATAAGTTGTACGTTATACGATATACGTTATACGTTATTCGTTATACGTTATACGTTATACGTTATACGTTATACGTTATACGTTATACGTTATACGTTATGCGTTTTACGTTATTCGTTATATGTTATACGTTATACGATATGCGTTATACGTTATACTTTATACGGGATACGTTATACGTTATACGTTGTACGTTATACGTTATACGTCATACGTTATACGTTGTACGTTATACGTTATACGATATACCTTATACGTTATGCGTTTTACGTTATTCGTTATATGTTATACGTTATACGATATGCGTTATACGTTATACTTTATACGGGATACGTTATACGTTATACGTTATACGTTATACGTTATACGTTATACGTTATACGTTATACGTTATACGTTATACGTTATACGATATTCGATATACGTTATACGTTATACGTTATACGTTATACGTTATACGTTATACGTTATACGTTATACTTTATACGTTATACGTTATACGTCATAGGTTATACGTTATACGTTATACGTTATACGTTATACGTTATACGTCATACGTTATACGTTATACGTTATACGTTATACGTTATACGTTATACGTTATACGTTATACGTTATACGTTATGCGTTTTACGTTATTCGTTATATGTTATACGTTATACGATATGCGTTATACGTTATACTTTATACGGGATACGTTATACGTTATACGTTATACGTTATACGTTATACGTCATACGTTATACGTTATACGTTATACGTTATACGTTATACGTTATACGTTATACGTTATACGTTTTACGATATTCGATATACGTTATACGTTATACGCTATACGTTTTACGTTATACGTTATACTTTATACGTTATACGTTATATGTCATAGGTTATACGTTATACGTTATACGTTATACGTTATACGTTATACGTCATAGGTTATACGTTGTACGTTATACGTTATGCGTTATACGTTGTACGTTATACGTTATACGTTATGCGTTATACGTTATACGTTATACGTTATACGTTATACGATATACGTTATACGTTATACGTTATACGTTATACGTTATACGTTATACGTTATACGTTGTACGTTACACGTTATACGTTATACGTTATACGTTGTACGTTATACGTTATAAGTTGTACGTAATACGATATACGTTATACGTTATTCGTTATACTTACTTCGTTACACGTTATACGTTATACGCTATACGTTATACGTTTTACGATATTCGATATACGTTATACGTTATACGTTATACGTTATACTTTATACGTTATACGTAATACGTTATACGTTATACGTTATACGTTATACGTTATACATTACATGTTATACGTTATACGTTATACGTTATACGTTATACGTTATACGTTATACGTTATACGTTATACGTTATACGTTATACGTTATACGTTGTACGTTATACGTTATACGTAATACGTTATACGTTGTACGTTATACGTTATACGTTGTACGTTATACGTTATAAGTTGTACGTTATACGATATACGTTATACGTTATTCTTTATACGTTCTTCGTTACACGTTATACGTTATACGTTATACGTTATACGTTATACGTTATACGTTATACGTTATACGTTATACCTTATACGTTATACGTTATACGTTATACGTTATACGTTATACGTTATACGTTATACGTTATACGTTATACGTTATACGTTATACGTTATACGTTATACGTTATACGTTATACGTTATACGTTATACGTTATACGTTATACGTTATACGTTATACGTTATACGTTATACGTTATACGTTATACGTTATACGTTATACGTTATACGTTGCACGTTATACGTTATAAGTTGTACGTTATACGATATACGTTATACGTTATTCTTTATACGTTCTTCGTTACACGTTATACGTTATACGTTATACGTTATACGTTTTACGTTATTCATTATACGTTATACGTTATACGATATACGTTATACGTTATACGTTATACGTTATACGTTATACGTTATACTTTATACGTTATAGGTGTTACGTTATACGTTATACGTTATACGTTATTCGTAATACGTTATACGTGATACGTTATACGTTATACGTTATACGTTATACGTTATACGTTATACGTTATACGTTATACGTTATACGTTATACGTTATACGTTATACGTTATACGTTATACGTTATACGTTGTACGTTATACGTTATAAGTTGTACGTTATACGACATACGTTATACGTTATTCTTTATACGTTCTTCGTTACACGTTATACGTTATACGTTATACGTTATACGTTTTACGTTATTCATTATACGTTATACGTTATACGATATACGTTATACGTTATACGTTATACGTTATACGTTATACGTTATACGTTATACTTTATACGTTATAGGTGTTACGTTATACGTTATACGTTATACGTTATTCGTAATACGTTATACGTTATACGTTATACGTTATACGTTATACGTTATGCGTTATACGTTATACGTTATGGGTGTTACGTTATACGTCATACGTTATACGTTATACGTTATACGTTATACGTTATACGATATACGTTATACGTTATACGTTATACGTTATACGTTATACGTTATACGTTATACGTTATACGTTATACGTTATACGTTATACGTTATACGTTATACGTTATACGTTATACGTTATACGTTATACGCTATACGTTATGCGTTATACGTTATACGTTATAGGTTATACGTTATACGTTATACGTGCTTCGTTACACGTTATACGTTATACGTTATACGTTATACGTTTTACGATATTCGATATACGTTATACGTTATACGTTATACGTTATACGTTATACGTTCTACGTTATACTTTATACGTTATACTTTATACGTTATACGTTATACGTTATACGTTATACGTTATACGTTATACATTACATGTTATACGTTATACGTTATACGTTATACGTTATACGTTATACGTTATACGTTATACGTTATACGTTATACGTTATACGTTATACGTTATACGTTATACGTTATGCGTTTTACGTTATTCGTTATATGTTATACGTTATACGATATGCGTTATACGTTATACTTTATACGGGATACGTTATACGTTATACGTTGTACGTTATACGTTATACGTCATACGTTATACGTTGTACGTTATACGTTATACGATATACCTTATACGTTATGCGTTTTACGTTATTCGTTATATGTTATACGTTATACGATATGCG
Organism: Ptiloglossa arizonensis; assembly: GCF_051014685.1. Classification (NCBI taxonomy): domain Eukaryota; kingdom Metazoa; phylum Arthropoda; class Insecta; order Hymenoptera; family Colletidae; genus Ptiloglossa; species Ptiloglossa arizonensis. The sequence goes on along the minus strand of NW_027478601.1, from coordinate 434,721 downwards.
TTATACGTTATACTTTATACGGGATACGTTATACGTTATACGTTATACGTTATACGTTATACGTTATACGTTATACGTTATACGTTATACGTTATACGTTATACGATATTCGATATACGTTATACGTTATACGTTATACGTTATACGTTATACGTTATACGTTATACGTTATACTTTATACGTTATACGTTATACGTCATAGGTTATACGTTATACGTTATACGTTATACGTTATACGTTATACGTCATACGTTATACGTTATACGTTATACGTTATACGTTATACGTTATACGTTATACGTTATACGTTATACGTTATGCGTTTTACGTTATTCGTTATATGTTATACGTTATACGATATGCGTTATACGTTATACTTTATACGGGATACGTTATACGTTATACGTTATACGTTATACGTTATACGTCATACGTTATACGTTATACGTTATACGTTATACGTTATACGTTATACGTTATACGTTATACGTTTTACGATATTCGATATACGTTATACGTTATACGCTATACGTTATACGTTATACGTTATACTTTATACGTTATACGTTATACGATATACGTTATACGTTATACGTTATACGTTATACGTTATACGTTATACGTTATACGTTATACGTTATACGTTATACGTTATACGTTATACGTTATACGTTATACGTTATACGTTATACGTTATACGTTATACGTTATACGTTATACGTTATACGTTATACGTTATACATTACATGTTATACGTTATACGTTATACGTTATACGTTATACGTTATACGTTATACGTTATACGTTATACGTTATACGTTATACGTCATACGTTATACGTTATACGTTATACGTTATACGTTATACGTTATACGTTATACGTTTTACGATATTCGATATACGTTATACGTTATACGCTATACGTTATACGTTATACGTTATACTTTATACGTTATACGTTGTATGTCATAGGTTATACGTTATACGTTATACGTTATACGTTATACGTTATACGTCATAGGTTATACGTTATACGTTATACGTTATACGTTATACGTTATACGTTATACGTTATACGTTATACGTTACAAGTTATACGTTATACGTCATAGGTTATACGTTGTACGTTATACGTTATGCGTTATACGTTGTACGTTATACGTTATACGTTATGCGTTATACGTTATACGTTATACGTTATACGTTATACGTTATACGTTATACGTTATACGTTATACGTTATACGTTATACGTTATACGTTATACGTTATACGTTATACGTTATACGTTATACGTTATACGTTATACGTTATACGTTATACGTTATGAGTTATACGTTATACGTTATACGTTATACGTTATACGTTATACGTTATACGTTATACGTTATACGTTATACGTTATACGTTATACGTTATACGTTATACGTTATACGTTATACGTCATAGGTTATACGTTGTACGTTATACGTTATGCGTTATACGTTGTACGTTATACGTTATACGTTATGCGTTATACGTTATACGTTATACGTTATACGTTATACGATATACGTTATACGTTATACGTTATACGTTATACGTTATACGTTATACGTTATACGTTGTACGTTACACGTTATACGTTATACGTTATACGTTGTACGTTATACGTTATAAGTTGTACGTTATACGATATACGTTATACGTTATTCGTTATACTTACTTCGTTACACGTTATACGTTATACGCTATACGTTGTACGTTATACGTTATAAGTTGTACGTTATACGATATACGTTATACGTTATTCTTTATACGTTCTTCGTTACACGTTATACGTTATACGTTATACGTTATACGTTATACGTTATACGTTATACGTTATGAGTTATACGTTATACGTTATACGTTATACGTTATACGTTATACGTTATACGTTATACGTTATACGTTATACGTTATACGTTATACGATATACGTTATACGTTATACGTTATACGTTATACGTTATACGTTATACGTTATACGTTGTACGTTACACGTTATACGTTATACGTTATACGTTGTACGTTATACGTTATAAGTTGTACGTTATACGATATACGTTATACGTTATTCGTTATACTTACTTCGTTACACGTTATACGTTATACGCTATACGTTATACGTTTTACGATATTCGATATACGTTATACGTTATACGTTATACGTTATACTTTATACGTTATACGTAATACGTTATACGTTATACGTTATACGTTATACGTTATACATTACATGTTATACGTTATACGTTATACGTTATACGTTATACGTTATACGTTATACGTTATACGTTATACGTTATACGTTATACGTTATACGTTGTACGTTATACGTTATACGTAATACGTTATACGTTGTACGTTATACGTTATACGTTGTACGTTATACGTTATAAGTTGTACGTTATACGATATACGTTATACGTTATTCTTTATACGTTCTTCGTTACACGTTATACGTTATACGTTATACGTTATACGTTATACGTTATACGTTATACGTTATACGTTATACCTTATACGTTATACGTTATACGTTATACGTTATACGTTATACGTTATACGTTATACGTTATACGTTATACGTTATACGTTATACGTTATACGTTATACGTTATACGTTATACGTTATACGTTATACGTTATACGTTATACGTTATACGTTATACGTTATACGTTATACGTTATACGTTATACGTTATACGTTATACGTTATACGTTGCACGTTATACGTTATAAGTTGTACGTTATACGATATACGTTATACGTTATTCTTTATACGTTCTTCGTTACACGTTATACGTTATACGTTATACGTTATACGTTTTACGTTATTCATTATACGTTATACGTTATACGATATACGTTATACGTTATACGTTATACGTTATACGTTATACGTTATACTTTATACGTTATAGGTGTTACGTTATACGTTATACGTTATACGTTATTCGTAATACGTTATACGTGATACGTTATACGTTATACGTTATACGTTATACGTTATACGTTATACGTTATACGTTATACGTTATACGTTATACGTTATACGTTATACGTTATACGTTATACGTTATACGTTGTACGTTATACGTTATAAGTTGTACGTTATACGACATACGTTATACGTTATTCTTTATACGTTCTTCGTTACACGTTATACGTTATACGTTATACGTTATACGTTTTACGTTATTCATTATACGTTATACGTTATACGATATACGTTATACGTTATACGTTATACGTTATACGTTATACGTTATACGTTATACTTTATACGTTATAGGTGTTACGTTATACGTTATACGTTATACGTTATTCGTAATACGTTATACGTTATACGTTATACGTTATACGTTATACGTTATGCGTTATACGTTATACGTTATGGGTGTTACGTTATACGTCATACGTTATACGTTATACGTTATACGTTATACGTTATACGATATACGTTATACGTTATACGTTATACGTTATACGTTATACGTTATACGTTATACGTTATACGTTATACGTTATACGTTATACGTTATACGTTATACGTTATACGTTATACGTTATACGTTATACGTTATACGCTATACGTTATGCGTTATACGTTATACGTTATAGGTTATACGTTATACGTTATACGTGCTTCGTTACACGTTATACGTTATACGTTATACGTTATACGTTTTACGATATTCGATATACGTTATACGTTATACGTTATACGTTATACGTTATACGTTCTACGTTATACTTTATACGTTATACTTTATACGTTATACGTTATACGTTATACGTTATACGTTATACGTTATACATTACATGTTATACGTTATACGTTATACGTTATACGTTATACGTTATACGTTATACGTTATACGTTATACGTTATACGTTATACGTTATACGTTATACGTTATACGTTATGCGTTTTACGTTATTCGTTATATGTTATACGTTATACGATATGCGTTATACGTTATACTTTATACGGGATACGTTATACGTTATACGTTGTACGTTATACGTTATACGTCATACGTTATACGTTGTACGTTATACGTTATACGATATACCTTATACGTTATGCGTTTTACGTTATTCGTTATATGTTATACGTTATACGATATGCGTTATACGTTATACTTTATACGGGATACGTTATACGTTATACGTTATACGTTATACGTTATACGTTATACGTTATACGTTATACGTTATACGTTATACGTTATACGATATTCGATATACGTTATACGTTATACGTTATACGTTATACGTTATACGTTATACGTTATACGTTATACTTTATACGTTATACGTTATACGTCATAGGTTATACGTTATACGTTATACGTTATACGTTATACGTTATACGTCATACGTTATACGTTATACGTTATACGTTATACGTTATACGTTATACGTTATACGTTATACGTTATACGTTATGCGTTTTACGTTATTCGTTATATGTTATACGTTATACGATATGCGTTATACGTTATACTTTATACGGGATACGTTATACGTTATACGTTATACGTTATACGTTATACGTCATACGTTATACGTTATACGTTATACGTTATACGTTATACGTTATACGTTATACGTTATACGTTTTACGATATTCGATATACGTTATACGTTATACGCTATACGTTATACGTTATACGTTATACTTTATACGTTATACGTTATACGTTATACGTTATACGTTATACGTTATACGTTATACGTTATACGTTATACGTTATACGTTATACGTTATACGTTATACGTTATACGTTATACGTTATACGTTATACGTTATACGTTATACGTTATACGTTATACGTTATACGTTATACGTTATACGTTATACATTACATGTTATACGTTATACGTTATACGTTATACGTTATACGTTATACGTTATACGTTATACGTTATACGTTATACGTTATACGTCATACGTTATACGTTATACGTTATACGTTATACGTTATACGTTATACGTTATACGTTTTACGATATTCGATATACGTTATACGTTATACGCTATACGTTATACGTTATACGTTATACTTTATACGTTATACGTTGTATGTCATAGGTTATACGTTATACGTTATACGTTATACGTTATACGTTATACGTCATAGGTTATACGTTATACGTTATACGTTATACGTTATACGTTATACGTTATACGTTATACGTTATACGTTACAAGTTATACGTTATACGTCATAGGTTATACGTTGTACGTTATACGTTATGCGTTATACGTTGTACGTTATACGTTATACGTTATGCGTTATACGTTATACGTTATACGTTATACGTTATACGTTATACGTTATACGTTATACGTTATACGTTATACGTTATACGTTATACGTTATACGTTATACGTTATACGTTATACGTTATACGTTATACGTTATACGTTATACGTTATACGTTATGAGTTATACGTTATACGTTATACGTTATACGTTATACGTTATACGTTATACGTTATACGTTATACGTTATACGTTATACGTTATACGTTATACGTTATACGTTATACGTTATACGTTATACGTTATACGTTATACGTTATACGTTATACGTTATACGTTATACGTTATACGTTATACGTTATACGTTATACGTTATACGTTATACGTTATACGTTATACGTTATACGTTATACGTTATACGTTATACGCTATACGTTATACGTTACACGTTATACGTTATACGTTATACGTTATACGTTATACGTTATACGTTATACGTTTCACGCTATACGTTATACGTTATTCGTTATACGTTATACGTTATACGTTATACGTTATACGTTATACGTTATACGTTATACGTTATACGTTATACGTTATACGTTACACGTTATACGTTATACGTTATACGTTATACGTTACACGTTATACGTTATACGTTATACGTTATACGTTATACGTTATACGTTATACGTTATACGTTATACGTTATACGTTATACGTTATACGTTATACGTTGTACGTTATACGTTATAAGTTGAACGTTATACGATATACGTTATACGTTATTCTTTATACGTTCTTCGTTACACGTTATACGTTATACGTTATACGTTATACGTTATACGTTATACGTTATACGATATACGTTATACGTTATACGTTATACGTTATACGTTATAGGTTATACTTTATACGTTATAGGTGTTACGTTATACGTTTTACGTTATACGTTATTCATAATACGTTATACGTGATACGTTATACGTTGTACGTTATACGTTATACGTTATACGTTACACGCTATACATTATATGTTATACGTTATACATTACATGTTATACGTTATACGTTATGCGTTATACGATATACGTTATACGTTATACGTTATACGTTATACGTTATACGTTATACGTTATACGTTATACGTTATACGTTATACGTTATACGTTATACGTTATACGTTACACGTTATACGTTGTACGTTATACGTTATAAGTTATACGTTATACGATATACGTTATACGTTATTCGTTATACGTACTTCGTTACACGTTATACGTTATACGTTATACGTTATACGTTATACGTTTTACGATATACGATATACGTTATACGTTATTCTTTATACGTTCTTTGTTACACGTTATACGTTATACGTTATACGTTATACGTTTTACGTTATTCATTATACGTTATACGTTATACGATATACGTTATACGTTATACGTTATACGTTATACGTTATACGTTATACGTTATGCGTTATACGTTATACGTTATACGTTATACGTTATACGTTATACGTTATACGTTATACGTTATACGTTATACGTTATACGTTATACGTTATACGTTATACGTTATACGTTATACGTTATACGTTATACGTTATACGATATACGTTATACGTTATACGTTATACGTTATACGTTATACGTTATACGATATACGTTATACGTTATACGTTATACGTTATACGTTATACGTTATACGTTATACGTTATACGTTATACGTTATACGTTATACGTTATACGTTATACGTTATACGTTATACGTTATACGTTATACGTTATACGTTATACGTTATACGTTATACGTTATACGTTATACGTTATACGTTATACGTTATACGTTATACGTTATACGTTATACGTTATACGTTATACGTTATACGTTATACGTTATACGTTATACGTTATACGTTATACGTTATACGTTATACGTTATACGTTATACGTTATACGTTATACGTTATACGTTGTACGTTATACGTTATAAGTTGTACGTTATACGATATGCGTTATACGATATTCTTTATACGTTCTTCGTTACACGTTATACGTTATACGTTATACGTTATACGTTTTACGTTATTCATTATACGTTATACGTTATACGTTATACGTTATACGTTTTACGTTATTCATTATACGTTATACGTTATACGTTATACGTTATACGTTATACGTTATACGTTATACGTTATACGTTATACGTTATACGTTATACGTTATACGTTATACGTTATACGTTATACGTTATACGTGATACGTTATACGTTATACGTTATACGTTATATGTTATACGTTATACGCTATACGTTATACGTTATACGTTATACGTTATACTTTATACGTTATACGTTATACGTTATACGTTATACGTTATACGTTATACGTTATACGTTTTACGTTATTCGTTATACGTTATACGTTATACGATATACGTTATACGTTATACGTTATACGTTATACGTTATACGTTATACGTTATACGTTATACTTTATACGTTATAGGTGTTACGTTATACGTTATACGTCATAGGTTATACGTTATATGTTATACGTTATACGTTATACGTGATACGTTATACTTTGTACGTTATACGTTATACGTTATACGTTATACATTATACGTTATACGTTATACATTACATGTTATACGTTATACATTACATGTTGTGCGTTATACGTTATACGTTATACGTTATACGTTATACGTTATACGTTATACGTTATACGTTATACGTGATACGTTATACGTTATACGTTATACGTTATACGTTATACGTTATACGCTATACGTTATACGTTATACGTTATACGTTATACGTTATACGTTATACGTTATACGTTATACGTTATACGTTATACGTTGTACGTTATACGTTATAAGTTGTACGGTATACGATATACGTTATACGTTATTCTTTATACGTTCTACGTTACACGTTATACGTTATACGTTATACGTTATACGTTTTACGTTATTCGTTATACGTTATACGTTATACGATATACGTTATACGTTATACGTTATACGTTATGCGTTATACGTTCTACGATATTCGTTATACGTTATACGTTATTAGTTATACGTTATACGTTATACGTTATACGTCATAGGTTATACGTTATACGTTATGCGTTATACGTTATACATTATACGTTATACGATATACGTTATACGTTATGCGTTATGCGTTCTTCGTTACACGTTATACGTTATTCGGTATGCGTTATACGTTATACGTTATACGTTATACGTTATACGTTATACTTTATACGTTATACGTTATACGTTATGCGTTATACGTTATACGTTATACGTTATACGTTACACGTTATACGTCATAGGTTATTCGGTATGCGTTATACGTTATACGTTATACGTTATACGTTATACGTTATACTTTATACGTTATACGTTATACGTTATGCGTTATACGTTATACGTTATACGTTATACGTTACACGTTATACGTCATGGGTTATACGTTATACGTTATACGTTATACGTTATACGTTATACGTTATACGTTATACGTTATACGTGATACGTTATACGTTATACGTTATACGTTATACGTTATACGTTATACGTTATACGTTATACGGTATACGTTATACGTTATACGTTATACGTTATACGTTATACGTTATACGTTATACGTTATACGTTATACGTTATACATTATACGTTATACGTTATAGGTTATACGTTATACGTTATACGTTATACGTTACAAGTTATACGTTATACGTCATAGGTTATACGTTGAACGTTATACGTTATACGATATACGTTATACGTTATGCGTTATGCGTTCTTCGTTACACGTTATACGTTATTCGGTATGCGTTATACGTTATACGTTATACGTTATACGTTATACGTTATACGTTATACGTTATACGTTATACGTTATACGTTATACGTTATACGTTATACGTTATACGTTATACGTTATACGTAATACGTTCTACGTTATACGTTGTACGTTATACGTTATACGTTATACGTTATACGTTATGCGTTATACGTTCTACGATATTCTTTATACGTTATACGTTATTAGTTATACGTTATACGTTATACGTTATACGTCATAGGTTATACGTTATACGTTATGCGTTATACGTTATACATTATACGTTATACGATATACGTTATACGTTATGAGTTATGCGTTCTTCGTTACACGTTATACGTTATTCGGTATGCGTTATACGTTCTACGTAATACGTTATACGTTATACTTTATACGTTATACGTCATACGTTATACGTTATACGTTATACGTTATACGTTATACGTTATACGTTACACGTTATACGTCATAGGTTATACGTTATACGTTATACGTTGTACGTTATACGTTATACGTTATACGTTATACGTTATACGTCATAGGTTATACGTTATACGTTATACGTTATGCGTTATACGTTATGCGTTATACGTTATACGTTATACGTTATACGTTATACGTTATACGTTATACGTTATACGTTATACGTTATACGTTATACGTTATACGTTATACGTTATAGGTTATACGTTATACGTTATACGTTATACGTTATACGTTATACGTTATAAGTTATACGTTATACGTCATAGGTTATACGTTGAACGTTATACGTTATACGTAGTATGTAATGCGTCGTACGTTTTACGTTATTCGTTATACGTTATACGTTATACGTTATACGTTATACGTTATACGTTATACATTATACGTTATACGTTATACGTTATACGTTATACGTTATACGTTATACGTTATACGTTATACGTTATACGTTATACGTTATACGTTATACGTTATACGTTATACGTTATACGTTATACGTTATACGTTATACGTTATACGGTATACGTTATACGTTATACGTTATACGTTATACGTTATACGTTATGCGTTATACGTTCTACGATATTCTTTAAACGTTATACGTTATTAGTTATACGTTATACGTTATACGTTATACGTCATAGGTCATGCGTTATACGTTATGCGTTATACGTTATACATTATACGTTATACGATATACGTTATACGTTATGCGTTATGCGTTCTTCGTTACACGTTATACGTTATTCGGTATGCGTTATACGTTATACGTTATACGTTATACGTTATACTTTATACGTTATACGTTATACGTTATACGTTATACGTTATACGTTATACGTTATACGTTATACGTTATACGTTATACGTTATACGTTATACGTTATACGTTATACGTTATACGTTATACGTTACACGTTATACGTCATAGGTTATACGTTATACGTTATACGTTATACGTTATACGTTATACGTTATACGTTGTACGTCATAGGTTATAGGATATACGTTATACGTTATGCGTTATGCGTTCTTCGTTACACGTTATACGTTATTCGGTATGCGTTATACCTTATACGTTATACGTTATACGTTATACTTTATACGTTATACGTTATACGTTATACGTTATACGTTGAACGTTATACGTTATACGTGGTATGTAATGCGTCGTACGTTTTACGTTATTCGTTATACGTTATACGTTATACGTTAAACGTTATACGTTATACGTTATACGTTATACGTTATACGTTATACGTTATACGTTACACGTTATACGTCAAAGGTTATACGTTATACGTTATACATTATACGTTATACGTTATACGTTATACGTTATACGTTATACGTCATAGGTTATACGTTATACGTTATACGTTATGCGTTATACGTTATACGTTATACGTTATACGTTATACGCTATACGTTATACGTTATACGTTATACGTTATACGTTATACGTTATACGTTATACGTTATACGTTATACGTTATACGTTATACGTTATACGTTATACGTTATACGTTATACGTTATACGTTATACGTTATACGTTATACGTTATACGTTATACGTTATACGTTATACGTTATACGTTATACGTTATACGTTATACGTTATACGTTATACGTTATACGTTATACGTTATACGTTATACGTTGTACGTTATAAGTTGTACGTTATACGATATACGTTATACGTTTTTCGGTATACGTACTTCGTTACACGTTATACGTTATGCGTTATACGTTACACGTTATACGTTATATGTTATACGTTATAAGTTGTACGTTATACGTTATAAGTTGTACGTTATACGATATACGTTATACGTTATTCTTTATACGTTCTTCGTTACACGTTATACGTTATACGTTATGCGTTATACGTTTTACGTTATTCGTTATGCGTTATACGTTATACGATATACGTTATACGTTATACGTTACACGTTATACGTTATACGTTATACGTTATACTTTATACGTTATAGGTGTTACGTTATACGTTATTCGTAATACGTTATACGTGATACGTTATACGTTATACGTTATACGTTATACGTTATACGTTATACGTTATACTTTATACGTTATACGTTATACGTTATACGTTATACGATATACGTTATACGTTATACGTTATACGTTATACGTTATACGTTATACGTTATACTTTATACGTTATACGTTATACGTTATACGTTATTCGTTATACGTTATACGTTGTACGTTATACGTTATAAGTTGTACGTTATACGATATACGTTATACGTTATTCTTTATACGTTCTTCGTTACACGTTATACGTTATACGTTATACGTTATACGTTTTACGTTATTCGTTATACGTTATACGTTATACGATATACGTTATACGTTATACGTTATAAGTTGTACGTTATACGATATACGTTATACGTTATTCTTTATACGTTCTTCGTTACACGTTATACGTTATACGTTATGCGTTATACGTTTTACGTTATTCGTTATGCGTTATACGTTATACGATATACGTTATACGTTATACGTTACACGTTATACGTTATACGTTATACGTTATACTTTATACGTTATAGGTGTTACGTTATACGTTATTCGTAATACGTTATACGTGATACGTTATACGTTATACGTTATACGTTATACGTTATACGTTATACGTTATACGTTATACTTTATACGTTATACGTTATACGTTATACGTTATACGATATACGTTATACGTTATACGTTATACGTTATACGTTATACGTTATACGTTATACTTTATACGTTATACGTTATACGTTATACGTTATTCGTTATACGTTATACGTTGTACGTTATACGTTATAAGTTGTACGTTATACGATATACGTTATACGTTATTCTTTATACGTTCTTCGTTACACGTTATACGTTATACGTTATACGTTATACGTTTTACGTTATTCGTTATACGTTATACGTTATACGATATACGTTATACGTTATACGTTATACGTTATACGTTATACGTTATACGTTATACTTTATACGTCATACGTTATACGTTATACGTTATACGTTATACGTTATACGTTATACGTTATACGTTATACGTTATACGTTATACGTTATACGTTATACGTTATACGTTATACGTTATACGTTATACGTTATACGCTATACGTTATACGTTATACGTTATACGTAATACGTTATACGTTATACGTTATACGTTATACGTTATACGTTATACGTTATACGTTATACGTTATACGTTATACGTTATACGTTATACGTTATACGTTATACGTTATACGTTATACGTTATACTTTATACGTTATACGTTATACGTTATACGTTATAAGTTATACGTTATACGTTATACGTTATACGTTATACGTTATACGTTGTACGTTATACGTTATAAGTTGTACGTTTTACGATATACGTTATACGTTATTCTTTATACGTTCTTCGTTACACGTTATACGTTATACGTTATACGTTATACGTTATACGTTTTACGTTATTCGTTATACGATATACATTATACGTTATACGTTATACGTTATACGTTATACGTTATACTTTATACGTTATAGGTGTTACGTTATACGTTATACGTTATACGTTATACGTTATACGTTATACGTTATACGTTATACGTTATACGTTATACGTTATACTTTATACGCTATACGTTATACGTTATACGTTATACGTTATACGTTATACGTTATACGTTATACGTTATACTTTATACGCTATACGTTATACGTTATACGTTATACGTTATACGTTATACGTTATACGTTATACGATATACGTTATACGTTATACGTTATACGTTATACGCTATACGTTATACGTTATACGTTATACGTAATACGTTATACGTTATACGTTATACGTTATACGTTATACGTTATACGTTATACGTTATGCGTTATACGTTCTACGATATTCGTTATACGTTATAGGATATTAGTTATACGTTATACGTTATACGTTATACGTCATAGATTATACGTTATACGTTATGCGTTATACGTTATACGTCATACGTTATACGTTATACGTTATACGTTATACGTTATACGTTATACGTTATACGTTATACGTTATACGTTATACGTTATACGTTATACGTTATACGTTATACGTTATACGTTATACGTTATACGTTATACGTTCTACGTATTCGTTATACGTTATTTGTTATACGTTATACGTTATACGTTATACGTCATAGGTTATACGTTATACGTTATGCGTTATACGTTATACATTATACGTTATACGGCATACGTTATACGTTATACGTTATGCGTTCTTCGATACACGTTATACGTTATTCGGTATGCGTTATACGTTATACGTTATACGTTATACGTTATACGTTATACTTTATACGTTATACGTTTACGTCATAGGTTATACGTTATACGTCATAGGTTATACGTTATACGTTATACGTTGTACGTTATACGTTATAAGTTATACGTTATACGTCATAGGTTATACGTTGAACGTTATACGTTATACGTTATACGTTATACGTTATACGATATACGTTATACGTTATACGTTATACGTTATACGTTATGCGTTATACGTTCTACGATATTCGTTATACGTTATACGTTATTAGTTATACGTTATACGTTATACGTTATACGTTATACGTCATAGGTTATACGTTATACGTTATGCGTTATACGTTATACATTATACGTTATACGATATACGTTATACGTTATGCGTTATGCGTTCTTCGTTACACGTTATACGTTATTCGGTGTGCGTTATACGTTATACGTTATACGTTATACGTTATACGTTATACTTTATACGTTATACGTTATACGTCATAGGTTATACGTTATACGTTATACGTTGTACGTTATACGTTATAAGTTATACGTTATACGTCATAGGTTATACGTTGAACGTTATACGTTATACGTAGTATGTAATGCGTCGTACGTTTTACGTTATTCGTTATACGTTATACGTTATACGTTGTACGTTATACGTTGTACGTTATACGTTATACGTTATACGTTATACGCTATACGTTATACGTTATACGTTATACGTTATACGTTATACGTTATACGTTATACGTTATACGTTATACGTTATACGCTATACGTTATACGTTATACGTTATACGTTATACGTTATACGTTATACGTTATACGTTATACGTTATACGTTATACGTTGTACGTTATACGTTATAAGTTATACGTTATACGTCATAGGTTATACGTTGAACGTTATACGTTATACGTAGTATGTAATGCGTCGTACGTTTTACGTTATTCGTTATACGTTATACGTTATACGTTGTACGTTATACGTTATACGTTATACGTTATACGCTATACGTTATACGTTATACGTTATACGTTATACGTTATACGTTATACGTTATACGTTATACGTTATACGTTATACGTTATACGTTATACGTTATACGTTATACGTTGTACGTTATACGTTATAAGTTGTACGTTATACGTTATACGTTATACGTTATTCTTTATACGTTCTTCGTTACACGTTATACATTATACGTTATACGTTATACGTTATACGTTTTACGTTATTCGTTATACGTTATACGTTATACGATATACGTTATACGTTATACGTTATACGTTATACGTTACACGTTATACGTTATACTTTATACGTTATAGGTGTTACGTTATACGTTATACGTCATAGGTTATACGTTATATGTTATACGTTATACGTTATACGTTATACGTCATACGTTATACGTTATACGTTATACGTTATACGTTGTACGTTATACGTTATTCGTAATACGTTATACGTGATACGTTATACTTTGTACGTTATACGTAATACGTTATACGTTATACATTATACGTTATACGTTATACGTTATACGTCATAGGTTATACGTTATATGTTATACGTTATACGTTATACGTTATACGTCATACGTTATACGTTATACGTTATGCGTTATACGTTCTACGATATTCGTTATACGTTATACGTTATTAGTTATACGTTATACGTTATACGTTATACATCATAGGTTATACGTTATACGTTATGCGTTATACGTTATACATTATACGTTATACGATATACGTTATACGTTATGCGTTATGCGTTCTTCGTTACACGTTATACGTTATTCGGTGTGCGTTATACGTTATACGTTATACGTTATACGTTATACGTTATACTTTATACGTTATACGTTATACGTCATAGGTTATACGTTATACGTTATACGTTGTACGTTATACGTTATAAGTTATACGTTATACGTCATAGGTTATACGTTGAACGTTATACGTTATACGTAGTATGTAATGCGTCGTACGTTTTACGTTATTCGTTATACGTTATACGTTATACGTTGTACGTTATACGTTATACGTTATACGTTATACGCTATACGTTATACGTTATACGTTATACGTTATACGTTATACGTTATACGTTATACGTTATACGTTATACGTTATACGTTATACGTTATACGTTATACGTTGTACGTTATACGTTATAAGTTGTACGTTATACGATATACGTTATACGTTATTCTTTATACGTTCTTCGTTACACGTTATACATTATAGGTTATACGTTATACGTTATACGTTTTACGTTATTCGTTATACGTTATACGTTATACGATATACGTTATACGTTATACGTTATACGTTATACGTTACACGTTATACGTTATACGTTATACGTTATTCGTAATACGTTATACGTGATACGTTATACTTTGTACGTTATACGTTATACGTTATACGTTATACATTATACGTTATACGTTATACGTTATACGTCATAGGTTATACGTTATATGTTATACGTTATACGTTATACGTTATACGTCATACGTTATACGTTATACGTTATACGTTATACGTTATACGTTATACGTCATTCTTTATACGTTCTTCGTTACACGTTATACGTTATACGTTATACGTTATACGTTTTACGTTATTCGTTATACGTTATACGTTATACGATATACGTTATACGTTATACGTTATACGTTATGCGTCATACGTTCTACGATATTCGTTATACGTTATACGTTATTAGTTATACGTTATACGTTATACGTTATACGTTATACGTTATACGTCATAGGTTATACGTTATATGTTATACGTTATACGTTATACGTTATACGTCATACGTTATACGTTATACGTTATACGTTATACGTTATACGTTATACGTTATACGTTATACGTTATTCGTAATACGTTATACGTGATACGTTATACTTTGTACGTTATACGTTATACGTTATACGTTATACATTATACGTTATAAGTTATACATTACATGTTATACGTTATACATTACATGTTATGCGTTATACGTTATACGTTATACGTTATACGTTATACGTTATACGTTATACGTTATACGTTATACGTTATACGTTATACGTTATACGTGATACGTTATACGTTATACGTTATACGTTATACGTTATACGTTATAAGTTATACGTTATACGTTATACGGTATACGTTATACGTTGTACGTTATACGTTATAAGTTGTACGTTATACGATATACGATATACGTTATACGTTATACGTTATACGTTATGCGTTATAGGTTCTACGATATTCGTTATACGTTATACGTTATTAGTTATACGTTATACGTTATACGTTATACGTCATAGGTTATACGTTATACGTTATGCGGTATACGTTATACATTATACATTATACGTGATACGTTATACGTTATACGTTATACGTTATACGTTATACGTTATACGTTATACGTTATACGTTATACGTTATACGTTATACGTTATACGTTATACGTTATACGTTATACGTTATACGTTATACGTTATACGTTATACGTTATACGTTATACGTTATACGTTATACGTTATACGTTATACGTTATACGTTATACGTTATACGTTGTACGCTATACGTTATAAGTTGTACGTTATACGATATACGTTATACGTTATTCGTTATCCGTACTTCGTTACACGATATACGTTATACGTTATACGTTATACGTTTTACGATATACGATATACGTTATACGTTATACGATATACGTTATACGTTATACTTTATACGTTATACGGGTTACGTTATACGTTATACGTTATACGTTATTCGTAATACGTTATACGTGATACGTTATACTATGTACGTTATACGTTATACGTTATACGTTATACATTATACGTTATACGTTATACATTACATGTTATGCGTTATACGTTATACGTTATACGTTATACGTTATACGTTATACGTTATACGTTATACGTTATACGTTATACGTTATACGTTATACGATATACGTTATACGTTTTACGTTATACGTTATGTGTTATACGTTCTACGATATTCGTTATACGTTATACGTTATTAGTTATACGTTATACGTTATACGTTATACGTCATAGGTTATACGTTATACGTTATGCGTTATACGTTATACGTTATACATTATTCTTTATACGTTATACGTTATACGTTATACGTTATACGTTATACGTTATACGTTATACGTTACACGTTATACGTCATAGGTTATACGTTATACGTTATACGTTATACGTTATACGTTATACGTTATACGTTATACGTTATACGTTATACGTCATAGGTTATACGTTATACGTTATACGTTATGCGTTATACGTTATACGTTATACGTTATACGTTATACGTTATACGTTACACGTTATACGTCATAGGTTATACGT
The DNA here is from genome assembly GCF_051014685.1 of Ptiloglossa arizonensis. Classification (NCBI taxonomy): domain Eukaryota; kingdom Metazoa; phylum Arthropoda; class Insecta; order Hymenoptera; family Colletidae; genus Ptiloglossa; species Ptiloglossa arizonensis. The sequence continues at coordinate 416,312 of NW_027478601.1, read as the reverse complement.
TATACGTTATACGTTATACGTTATACGTTATACGTTATACGTTATACGTTATACGTGATACGTTATACGTTATACGTTATACGTTATACGTTATACGTTATACGTTATACGTTATACGGTATACGTTATACGTTATACGTTATACGTTATACGTTATACGTTATACGTTATACGTTATACGTTATACGTTATACGTCATAGGTTATACGTTACACGTTATACGTTATGCGTTATACGTTATACGTTATACGTTATACATTATACGTTATACGTTATACGTTATACGTTATACGTTATACGTTATACGTTATACGTTATACGTTATACGATATACGTTATACGTTATACGTTATACGTTATGTGTTATACGTTCTACGATATTCGTTATACGTTATACGTTATTAGTTATACGTTATACGTTATACTTTATACGTTATACGTTATACGTTATACGTTATACGTTATACGTTATACGTTATACGTTATACGTTATACGTTATACGTTATACGTTATACGTTATACGTTATAGGTTATACGTTATACGTTATACGTTATACGTTATACGTTATACGTTATACGTCATAGGTTATACGTTGAACGTTAGACGTTATACGATATACGTTATACGTTATGCGTTATGCGTTCTTCGTTACACGTTATACGTTATTCGGTATGCGTTATACGTTATACGTTATACGTTATACGTTATACGTTATACGTTATACGTTATACGTTATACGTTATACGTTATACGTAATACGTTCTACGTTATACGTTGTACGTTATACGTTATACGTTATACGTTATACGTTATGCGTTATACGTTCTACGATATTCTTTATACGTTATACGTTATTAGTTATACGTTATACGTTATACGTTATACGTCATAGGTTATACGTTATACGTTATGCGTTATACGTTATACATTATACGTTATACGATATACGTTATACGTTATGAGTTATGCGTTCTTCGTTACACGTTATACGTTATTCGGTATGCGTTATACGTTATACGTAATACGTTATGCGTTGTACTTTATACGTTATACGTCATACGTTATACGTTATACGTTATACGTTATACGTTATACGTTATACGTTACACGTTATACGTCATAGGTTATACGTTATACGTTATACGTTATACGTTATACGTTATACGTTATACGTTATACGTTATACGTCATAGGTTATACGTTATACGTTATACGTTATGCGTTATACGTTATGCGTTATACGTTATACGTTATACGTTATACGTTATACGTTAGACGTTATACGTTATACGTTATACGTTATACGTTATACGTTATAGGTTATACGTTATACGTTATACGTTATACGTTATACGTTATACGTTATAAGTTATACGTTATACGTCATAGGTTATACGTTGAACGTTATACGTTATACGTAGTATGTAATGCGTCGTACGTTTTACGTTATTCGTTATACGTTATACGTTATACGTTATACGTTATACGTTATACGTTATACGTTATACGTTATACGTTATACGTTATACGTTATACGTTATACGTTATACGTTATACATTATACGTTATACGTTATACATTACATGTTATACGTTATACATTACATGTTGTGCGTTATACGTTATACGTTATACGTTATACGTTATACGTTATACGTTATACGTTATACGTTATACGTTATACGTTATACGTGATACGTTATACGTTACACGTTATACGTTATACGTTATACGTTATACGCTATACGTTATACGTTATACGTTATACGTTATACTTTATACGTTATACGTTATACGTTATACGTTATACGTTATACGTTATACGTTATACGTTTTACGTTATTCGTTATACGTTATACGTTATACGATATACGTTATACGTTATACGTTATACGTTATACGTTATAGGTGTTACGTTATACGTTATACGTCATAGGTTATACGTTATATGTTATACGTTATACGTTATACGTGATACGTTATACTTTGTACGTTATACGTTATACGTGATACGTTATACTTTGTACGTTATACGTTATACGTTATACGTTATACATTATACGTTATACGTTATACATTACATGTTATACGTTATACATTACATGTTGTGCGTTATACGTTATACGTTATACGTTATACGTTATACGTTATACGTTATACGTTATACGTTATACGTTATACGTGATACGTTATACGTTATACGTTATACGTTATACGTTATACGTTATACGCTATACGTTATACGTTATACGTTATACGTTATACGTTATACGTTATACGTTATACGTTATACGTTATACGTTATACGTTGTACGTTATACGTTATAAGTTGTACGGTATACGATATACGTTATACGTTATTCTTTATACGTTCTACGTTACACGTTATACGTTATACGTTATACGTTATACGTTATACGTTTTACGTTATTCGTTATACGTTATACGTTATACGATATACGTTATACGTTATACGTTATACGTTATGCGTTATACGTTCTACGATATTCGTTATACGTTATACGTTATTAGTTATACGTTATACGTTATACGTTATACGTCATAGGTTATACGTTATACGTTATGCGTTATACGTTATACATTATACGTTATACGATATACGTTATACGTTATGCGTTATGCGTTCTTCGTTACACGTTATACGTTATTCGGTATGCGTTATACGTTATACGTTATACGTTATACGTTATACGTTATACTTTATACGTTATACGTTATACGTTATGCGTTATACGTTATACGTTATACGTTATACGTTACACGTTATACGTCATAGGTTATTCGGTATGCGTTATACGTTATACGTTATACGTTATACGTTATACGTTATACTTTATACGTTATACGTTATACGTTATGCGTTATACGTTATACGTTATACGTTATACGTTACACGTTATACGTCATAGGTTATACGTTATACGTTATGCGTTATACGTTATACGTTATACGTTATACGTTATACGTTATACGTTATACGTTATACGTTATAGGTTATACGTTATACGTTATACGTTATACGTTATACGTTATACGTTATACGTCATAGGTTATACGTTGAACGTTATACGTTATACGATATACGTTATACGTTATGCGTTATGCGTTCTTCGTTACACGTTATACGTTATTCGGTATGCGTTATACGTTATACGTTATACGTTATACGTTATACGTTATACGTTATACGTTATACGTTATACATTATACGTTATACGTTATACGTAATACGTTCTACGTTATACGTTGTACGTTATACGTTATACGTTATACGTTATACGTTATGCGTTATACGTTCTACGATATTCTTTATACGTTATACGTTATTAGTTATACGTTATACGTTATACGTTATACGTCATAGGTTATACGTTATACGTTACGCGTTATACGTTATACATTATACGTTATACGATATACGTTATACGTTATGAGTTATGCGTTCTTCGTTACACGTTATACGTTATTCGGTATGCGTTATACGTTATACGTAATACGTTATACGTTATACTTTATACGTTATACGTCATACGTTATACGTTATACGTTATACGTTATACGTTATACGTTATACGTTACACGTTATACGTCATAGGTTATACGTTATACGTTATACGTTATACGTTATACGTTATACGTTATACGTTATACGTTATACGTCATAGGTTATACGTTATACGTTATACGTTATGCGTTATACGTTATGCGTTATACGTTATACGTTATACGTTATACGTTATACGTTATACGTTATACGTTATACGTTATACGTTATACGTTATACGTTATAGGTTATACGTTATACGTTATACGTTATACGTTATACGTTACACGTCATAGGTTATAGGATATACGTTATACGTTATGCGTTATGCGTTCTTCGTTACACGTTATACGTTATTCGGTATGCGTTATACCTTATACGTTATACGTTATACGTTATACGTTATACGTTATACGTTATAGGTTATACGTTATACGTTATACGTTATACGTTATACGTTATACGTTATACGTCATAGGTTATACGTTGAACGTTATACGTTATACGATATACGTTATACGTTATGCGTTATGCGTTCTTCGTTACACGTTATACGTTATTCGGTATGCGTTATACGTTATACGTTATACGTTATACGTTATACGTTATACGTTATACGTTATACGTTATACATTATACGTTATACGTTATACGTAATACGTTCTACGTTATACGTTGTACGTTATACGTTATACGTTATACGTTATACGTTATGCGTTATACGTTCTACGATATTCTTTATACGTTATACGTTATTAGTTATACGTTATACGTTATACGTTATACGTCATAGGTTATACGTTATACGTTATGCGTTATACGTTATACATTATACGTTATACGATATACGTTATACGTTATGAGTTATGCGTTCTTCGTTACACGTTATACGTTATTCGGTATGCGTTATACGTTATACGTAATACGTTATACGTTATACTTTATACGTTATACGTCATACGTTATACGTTATACGTTATACGTTATACGTTATACGTTATACGTTACACGTTATACGTCATAGGTTATACGTTATACGTTATACGTTATACGTTATACGTTATACGTTATACGTTATACGTTATACGTCATAGGTTATACGTTATACGTTATACGTTATGCGTTATACGTTATGCGTTATACGTTATACGTTATACGTTATACGTTATACGTTATACGTTATACGTTATACGTTATACGTTATACGTTATACGTTATAGGTTATACGTTATACGTTATACGTTATACGTTATACGTTACACGTCATAGGTTATAGGATATACGTTATACGTTATGCGTTATGCGTTCTTCGTTACACGTTATACGTTATTCGGTATGCGTTATACCTTATACGTTATACGTTATACGTTATACTTTATACGTTATACGTTATACGTTATACGTTATACGTTGAACGTTATACGTTATACGTGGTATGTAATGCGTCGTACGTTTTACGTTATTCGTTATACGTTATACGTTATACGTTATACGTTATACGTTATACGTTATACGTTATACGTTATACGTTATACGTTATACGTTACACGTTATACGTCAAAGGTTATACGTTATACGTTATACATTATACGTTATACGTTATACGTTATACGTTATACGTTATACGTCATAGGTTATACGTTATACGTTATACGTTATGCGTTATACGTTATACGTTATACGTTATGCGTTATACTTTATACGTTATACGTTATACGTTATACGTTATACGTTATACGTTATACGTTATACGTTATACGTTATACGTTATACGTTATACGTTATACGTTATACGGTATACGTTATACGTTATACGTTATACGTTATACGTTATACGTCATAGGTTATACGTTGAACGTTATACGTTATACGATATACGTTATACGTTATGCGTTATGCGTTCTTCGTTACACGTTATACGTTATTCGGTATGCGTTATACGTTATACGTTATACGTTATAGGTTATACGTTATACGTTATACGTTATACGTTATACATTATACGTTATACGTTATACGTAATACGTTCTACGTTATACGTTGTACGTTATACGTTATACGTTATACGTTATACGTTATGCGTTATACGTTCTACGATATTCTTTATACGTTATACGTTATTAGTTATACGTTATACGTTATACGTTATACGTCATAGGTTATACGTTATACGTTATGCGTTATACGTTATACATTATACGTTATACGATATACGTTATACGTTATGAGTTATGCGTTCTTCGTTACACGTTATACGTTATTCGGTATGCGTTATACGTTATACGTAATACGTTATACGTTATACTTTATACGTTATACGTCATACGTTATACGTTATACGTTATACGTTACACGTTATACGTCATAGGTTATTCGGTATGCGTTATACGTTATACGTTATACGTTATACGTTATACGTTATACTTTATACGTTATACGTTATACGTTATGCGTTATACGTTATACGTTATACGTTATACGTTACACGTTATACGTCATAGGTTATACGTTATACGTTATACGTTATACGTTATACGTTATACGTTATACGTTATACGTTATACGTTATACGTTATACGTTATACGTTATAGGTTATACGTTATACGTTATACGTTATACGTTATACGTTATACGTTATACGTCATAGGTTATACGTTGAACGTTATACGTTATACGATATACGTTATACGTTATGCGTTATGCGTTCTTCGTTACACGTTATACGTTATTAGTTATACGTTATACGTTATACGTTATACGTCATAGGTTATACGTTATACGTTATGCGTTATACGTTATACATTATACGTTATACGATATACGTTATACGTTATGAGTTATGCGTTCTTCGTTACACGTTATACGTTATTCGGTATGCGTTATACGTTATACGTAATACGTTATACGTTATACTTTATACGTTATACGTCATACGTTATACGTTATACGTTATACGTTATACGTTATACGTTATACGTTATGAGTTATGCGTTCTTCGTTACACGTTATACGTTATTCGGTATGCGTTATACGTTATACGTAATACGTTATACGTTATACTTTATACGTTATACGTCATACGTTATACGTTATACGTTATACGTTATACGTTATACGTTATACGTTACACGTTATACGTCATAGGTTATACGTTATACGTTATACGTTATACGTTATACGTTATACGTTATACGTTATACGTTATACGTTATACGTTATACGTTATACGTTATACGTGATACGTTATACGTTATACGTTATACGTTATACGTTATACGTTATACGCTATACGTTATACGTTATACGTTATACGTTATACGTTATACGTTATACGTTATACGTTATACGTTATACGTTATACGTTGTACGTTATACGTTATAAGTTGTACGGTATACGATATACGTTATACGTTATTCTTTATACGTTCTACGTTACACGTTATACGTTATACGTTATACGTTATACGTTATACGTTTTACGTTATTCGTTATACGTTATACGTTATACGATATACGTTATACGTTATACGTTATACGTTATGCGTTATACGTTCTACGATATTCGTTATACGTTATACGTTATTAGTTATACGTTATACGTTATACGTTATACGTCATAGGTTATACGTTATACGTTATGCGTTATACGTTATACATTATACGTTATACGATATACGTTATACGTTATGCGTTATGCGTTCTTCGTTACACGTTATACGTTATTCGGTATGCGTTATACGTTATACGTTATACGTTATACGTTATACGTTATACTTTATACGTTATACGTTATACGTTATGCGTTATACGTTATACGTTATACGTTATACGTTACACGTTATACGTCATAGGTTATTCGGTATGCGTTATACGTTATACGTTATACGTTATACGTTATACGTTATACTTTATACGTTATACGTTATACGTTATGCGTTATACGTTATACGTTATACGTTATACGTTACACGTTATACGTCATAGGTTATACGTTATACGTTATGCGTTATACGTTATACGTTATACGTTATACGTTATACGTTATACGTTATACGTTATACGTTATAGGTTATACGTTATACGTTATACGTTATACGTTATACGTTATACGTTATACGTCATAGGTTATACGTTGAACGTTATACGTTATACGATATACGTTATACGTTATGCGTTATGCGTTCTTCGTTACACGTTATACGTTATTCGGTATGCGTTATACGTTATACGTTATACGTTATACGTTATACGTTATACGTTATACGTTATACGTTATACATTATACGTTATACGTTATACGTAATACGTTCTACGTTATACGTTGTACGTTATACGTTATACGTTATACGTTATACGTTATGCGTTATACGTTCTACGATATTCTTTATACGTTATACGTTATTAGTTATACGTTATACGTTATACGTTATACGTCATAGGTTATACGTTATACGTTATGCGTTATACGTTATACATTATACGTTATACGATATACGTTATACGTTATGAGTTATGCGTTCTTCGTTACACGTTATACGTTATTCGGTATGCGTTATACGTTATACGTAATACGTTATACGTTATACTTTATACGTTATACGTCATACGTTATACGTTATACGTTATACGTTATACGTTATACGTTATACGTTACACGTTATACGTCATAGGTTATACGTTATACGTTATACGTTATACGTTATACGTTATACGTTATACGTTATACGTTATACGTCATAGGTTATACGTTATACGTTATACGTTATGCGTTATACGTTATGCGTTATACGTTATACGTTATACGTTATACGTTATACGTTATACGTTATACGTTATACGTTATACGTTATACGTTATACGTTATAGGTTATACGTTATACGTTATACGTTATACGTTATACGTTACACGTCATAGGTTATAGGATATACGTTATACGTTATGCGTTATGCGTTCTTCGTTACACGTTATACGTTATTCGGTATGCGTTATACCTTATACGTTATACGTTATACGTTATACTTTATACGTTATACGTTATACGTTATACGTTATACGTTGAACGTTATACGTTATACGTGGTATGTAATGCGTCGTACGTTTTACGTTATTCGTTATACGTTATACGTTATACGTTATACGTTATACGTTATACGTTATACGTTATACGTTATACGTTATACGTTATACGTTACACGTTATACGTCAAAGGTTATACGTTATACGTTATACATTATACGTTATACGTTATACGTTATACGTTATACGTTATACGTCATAGGTTATACGTTATACGTTATACGTTATGCGTTATACGTTATACGTTATACGTTATACGTTATGCGTTATACTTTATACGTTATACGTTATACGTTATACGTTATACGTTATACGTTATACGTTATACGTTATACGTTATACGTTATACGTTATACGTTATACGTTATACGGTATACGTTATACGTTATACGTTATACGTTATACGTTATACGTCATAGGTTATACGTTGAACGTTATACGTTATACGATATACGTTATACGTTATGCGTTATGCGTTCTTCGTTACACGTTATACGTTATTCGGTATGCGTTATACGTTATACGTTATACGTTATAGGTTATACGTTATACGTTATACGTTATACGTTATACATTATACGTTATACGTTATACGTAATACGTTCTACGTTATACGTTGTACGTTATACGTTATACGTTATATGTTATACGTTATGCGTTATACGTTCTACGATATTCTTTATACGTTATACGTTATTAGTTATACGTTATACGTTATACGTTATACGTCATAGGTTATACGTTATACGTTATGCGTTATACGTTATACATTATACGTTATACGATATACGTTATACGTTATGAGTTATGCGTTCTTCGTTACACGTTATACGTTATTCGGTATGCGTTATACGTTATACGTAATACGTTATACGTTATACTTTATACGTTATACGTCATACGTTATACGTTATACGTTATACGTTACACGTTATACGTCATAGGTTATTCGGTATGCGTTATACGTTATACGTTATACGTTATACGTTATACGTTATACTTTATACGTTATACGTTATACGTTATGCGTTATACGTTATACGTTATACGTTATACGTTACACGTTATACGTCATAGGTTATACGTTATACGTTATACGTTATACGTTATACGTTATACGTTATACGTTATACGTTATACGTTATACGTTATACGTTATACGTTATAGGTTATACGTTATACGTTATACGTTATACGTTATACGTTATACGTTATACGTCATAGGTTATACGTTGAACGTTATACGTTATACGATATACGTTATACGTTATGCGTTATGCGTTCTTCGTTACACGTTATACGTTATTAGTTATACGTTATACGTTATACGTTATACGTCATAGGTTATACGTTATACGTTATGCGTTATACGTTATACATTATACGTTATACGATATACGTTATACGTTATGAGTTATGCGTTCTTCGTTACACGTTATACGTTATTCGGTATGCGTTATACGTTATACGTAATACGTTATACGTTATACTTTATACGTTATACGTCATACGTTATACGTTATACGTTATACGTTATACGTTATACGTTATACGTTATGAGTTATGCGTTCTTCGTTACACGTTATACGTTATTCGGTATGCGTTATACGTTATACGTAATACGTTATACGTTATACTTTATACGTTATACGTCATACGTTATACGTTATACGTTATACGTTATACGTTATACGTTATACGTTACACGTTATACGTCATAGGTTATACGTTATACGTTATACGTTATACGTTATACGTTATACGTTATACGTTATACGTTATACGTCATAGGTTATACGTTATACGTTATACGTTATGCGTTATACGTTATGCGTTATACGTTATACGTTATACGTTATACGTTATACGTTATACGTTATACGTTATACGTTATACGTTATACGTTATACGTTATAGGTTATACGTTATACGTTATACGTTATACGTTATACGTTACACGTCATAGGTTATAGGATATACGTTATACGTTATGCGTTATGCGTTCTTCGTTACACGTTATACGTTATTCGGTATGCGTTATACCTTATACGTTATACGTTATACGTTATACTTTATACGTTATACGTTATACGTTATACGTTATACGTTGAACGTTATACGTTATACGTGGTATGTAATGCGTCGTACGTTTTACGTTATTCGTTATACGTTATACGTTATACGTTATACGTTATACGTTATACGTTATACGTTATACGTTATACGTTATACGTTATACGTTACACGTTATACGTCAAAGGTTATACGTTATACGTTATACATTATACGTTATACGTTATACGTTATACGTTATACGTTATACGTCATAGGTTATACGTTATACGTTATACGTTATGCGTTATACGTTATACGTTATACGTTATACGTTATACTTTATACGTTATACGTTATACGTTATACGTTATACGTTATACGTTATACGTTATACGTTATACGTTATACGTTATACGTTATACGTTATACGTTATACGGTATACGTTATACGTTATACGTTATACGTTATACGTTATACGTTATGCGTTATACGTTCTACGATATACGTTATACGTTATACTTTATACGTTATACGTTATACGTTATACGTTATAAGTTATACGTTATACGTTATACGTTATACGTTATACGTTATACGTTGTACGTTATACGTTATACGTTATACGGTATACGTTATACGTTATACGTTATACGTTATACGTTATACGTTATGCGTTATACGTTCTACGATATTCTTTATACGTTATACGTTATTAATTATACGTTATACGTTATACGTTATACGTTATACGTCATAGGTCATGCGTTATACGTTATGCTTTATACGTTATACATTATACGTTATACGATATACGTTATACGTTATGCGTTATGCGTTCTTCGTTACACGTTATACGTTATTCGGTATGCGTTATACGTTATACGTTATACGTTATACGTTATACTTTATACGTTATGCGTTATACGTTATACGTTATACGTTATATGTTATACGTTATACGTTATACGTTATACGTTATACGTTATAAGTTATACGTTATACGTTACACGTTATACGTCATAGGTTATACGTTATACGTTATACGTTATACGTTATACGTTATACGTTATACGTTATACGTTACACGTCATAGGTTATAGGATATACGTTATACGTTATGCGTTATGCGTTCTTCGTTACACGTTATACGTTATTCGGTATGCGTTATACCTTATACGTTATACGTTATACGTTATACTTTATACGTTATACGTTATACGTTATACGTTATACGTTGAACGTTATACGTTATACGTGGTATGTAATGCGTCGTACGTTTTACGTTATTCGTTATACGTTATACGTTATACGTTATACGTTATACGTTATACGTTATACGTTATACGTTATACGTTATACGTTATACGTTATACGTTATACGTTATACGTTATACGTTATACGTTATACGTTATACGTTATACGTTACACGTTATACGGTATACGTTATACGTTATACGTTATACGTTATACGTTATACGTTATGCGTTATACGTTCTACGATATTCTTTATACGTTATACGTTATTAGTTATACGTTATACGTTATACGTTATACGTCATAGGTCATGCGTTATACGTTATGCTTTATACGTTATACATTATACGTTATACGATATACGTTATACGTTATGCGTTATGCGTTCTTCGTTACACGTTATCCGTTATTCGGTATGCGTTATACGTTATACGTTATACGTTATACGTTATACTTTATACGTTATACGTTATACGTTATACGTTATACGTTATACGTTATACGTTATACGTTATACGTTATACGTTATACGTTATACGTTATACGTTATACGTTATACGTTACACGTTATACGTCATAGGTTATACGTTATACGTTATACGTTATACGTTATACGTTATACGTTATACGTTACACGTCATAGGTTATAGGATATACGTTATACGTTATGCGTTATGCGTTCTTCGTTACACGTTATACGTTATTCGGTATGCGTTATACCTTATACGTTATACGTTATACGTTATACTTTATACGTTATACGTTATACGTTATACGTTATACGTTGAACGTTATACGTTATACGTGGTATGTAATGCGTCGTACGTTTTACGTTATTCGTTATACGTTATACGTTATACGTTATACGTTATACGTTATACGTTATACGTTATACGTTATACGTTATACGTTATACGTTACACGTTATACGTCAAAGGTTATACGTTATACGTTATACATTATACGTTATACGTTATACGTTATACGTTATACGTTATACGTCATAGGTTATACGTTATACGAAATACGTTATGCGTTATACGTTATACGTTATACGTTATACGTTATACGCTATACTTTATACGTTATACGTTATACGTTATACGTTATACGTTATACGTTATACGTTATACGTTATACGTTATACGTTATACGTTATACGTTATACGTTATACGTTATACGTTATACGTTATACGTTATACGTTATACGTTATACGTTATACGTTATACGTTATACGTTATACGTTATACGTTATACGTTATACGTTATACGTTGTACGTTATAAGTTGTACGTTATACGATATACGTTATACGTTTTTCGGTATACGTACTTCGTTACACGTTATACGTTATGCGTTATACGTTACACGTTATACGTTATACGTTATACGTTATACGTTGTACGTTATACGTTATATGTTGTACGTTATACGATATACGTTATACGTTATTCTTTATACGTTCTTCGTTACACGTTATACGTTATACGTTATACGTTATACGTTTTACGTTATTCGTTATGCGTTATACGTTATACGATATACGTTATACGTTATACGTTACACGTTATACGTTATACGTTATACGTTATACTTTATACGTTATAGGTGTTACGTTATACGTTATTCGTAATACGTTATACGTGATACGTTATACGTTATACGTTATACGTTATACGTTATACGTTATACGTTATACGTTATACGTTATACGTCATAGGTTATACGTTATACGTTATACGTTATGCGTTATACGTTATGCGTTATACGTTATACGTTATACGTTATACGTTATACGTTATACGTTATACGTTATACGTTATACGTTATACGTTATACGTTATAGGTTATACGTTATACGTTATACGTTATACGTTATACGTTACACGTCATAGGTTATAGGATATACGTTATACGTTATGCGTTATGCGTTCTTCGTTACACGTTATACGTTATTCGGTATGCGTTATACCTTATACGTTATACGTTATACGTTATACTTTATACGTTATACGTTATACGTTATACGTTATACGTTGAACGTTATACGTTATACGTGGTATGTAATGCGTCGTACGTTTTACGTTATTCGTTATACGTTATACGTTATACGTTATACGTTATACGTTATACGTTATACGTTATACGTTATACGTTATACGTTATACGTTACACGTTATACGTCAAAGGTTATACGTTATACGTTATACATTATACGTTATACGTTATACGTTATACGTTATACGTTATACGTCATAGGTTATACGTTATACGTTATACGTTATGCGTTATACGTTATACGTTATACGTTATACGTTATGCGTTATACTTTATACGTTATACGTTATACGTTATACGTTATACGTTATACGTTATACGTTATACGTTATACGTTATACGTTATACGTTATACGTTATACGTTATACGGTATACGTTATACGTTATACGTTATACGTTATACGTTATACGTCATAGGTTATACGTTGAACGTTATACGTTATACGATATACGTTATACGTTATGCGTTATGCGTTCTTCGTTACACGTTATACGTTATTCGGTATGCGTTATACGTTATACGTTATACGTTATAGGTTATACGTTATACGTTATACGTTATACGTTATACATTATACGTTATACGTTATACGTAATACGTTCTACGTTATACGTTGTACGTTATACGTTATACGTTATATGTTATACGTTATGCGTTATACGTTCTACGATATTCTTTATACGTTATACGTTATTAGTTATACGTTATACGTTATACGTTATACGTCATAGGTTATACGTTATACGTTATGCGTTATACGTTATACATTATACGTTATACGATATACGTTATACGTTATGAGTTATGCGTTCTTCGTTACACGTTATACGTTATTCGGTATGCGTTATACGTTATACGTAATACGTTATACGTTATACTTTATACGTTATACGTCATACGTTATACGTTATACGTTATACGTTACACGTTATACGTCATAGGTTATTCGGTATGCGTTATACGTTATACGTTATACGTTATACGTTATACGTTATACTTTATACGTTATACGTTATACGTTATGCGTTATACGTTATACGTTATACGTTATACGTTACACGTTATACGTCATAGGTTATACGTTATACGTTATACGTTATACGTTATACGTTATACGTTATACGTTATACGTTATACGTTATACGTTATACGTTATACGTTATAGGTTATACGTTATACGTTATACGTTATACGTTATACGTTATACGTTATACGTCATAGGTTATACGTTGAACGTTATACGTTATACGATATACGTTATACGTTATGCGTTATGCGTTCTTCGTTACACGTTATACGTTATTAGTTATACGTTATACGTTATACGTTATACGTCATAGGTTATACGTTATACGTTATGCGTTATACGTTATACATTATACGTTATACGATATACGTTATACGTTATGAGTTATGCGTTCTTCGTTACACGTTATACGTTATTCGGTATGCGTTATACGTTATACGTAATACGTTATACGTTATACTTTATACGTTATACGTCATACGTTATACGTTATACGTTATACGTTATACGTTATACGTTATACGTTATGAGTTATGCGTTCTTCGTTACACGTTATACGTTATTCGGTATGCGTTATACGTTATACGTAATACGTTATACGTTATACTTTATACGTTATACGTCATACGTTATACGTTATACGTTATACGTTATACGTTATACGTTATACGTTACACGTTATACGTCATAGGTTATACGTTATACGTTATACGTTATACGTTATACGTTATACGTTATACGTTATACGTTATACGTCATAGGTTATACGTTATACGTTATACGTTATGCGTTATACGTTATGCGTTATACGTTATACGTTATACGTTATACGTTATACGTTATACGTTATACGTTATACGTTATACGTTATACGTTATACGTTATAGGTTATACGTTATACGTTATACGTTATACGTTATACGTTACACGTCATAGGTTATAGGATATACGTTATACGTTATGCGTTATGCGTTCTTCGTTACACGTTATACGTTATTCGGTATGCGTTATACCTTATACGTTATACGTTATACGTTATACTTTATACGTTATACGTTATACGTTATACGTTATACGTTGAACGTTATACGTTATACGTGGTATGTAATGCGTCGTACGTTTTACGTTATTCGTTATACGTTATACGTTATACGTTATACGTTATACGTTATACGTTATACGTTATACGTTATACGTTATACGTTATACGTTACACGTTATACGTCAAAGGTTATACGTTATACGTTATACATTATACGTTATACGTTATACGTTATACGTTATACGTTATACGTCATAGGTTATACGTTATACGTTATACGTTATGCGTTATACGTTATACGTTATACGTTATACGTTATACTTTATACGTTATACGTTATACGTTATACGTTATACGTTATACGTTATACGTTATACGTTATACGTTATACGTTATACGTTATACGTTATACGTTATACGGTATACGTTATACGTTATACGTTATACGTTATACGTTATACGTTATGCGTTATACGTTCTACGATATACGTTATACGTTATACTTTATACGTTATACGTTATACGTTATACGTTATAAGTTATACGTTATACGTTATACGTTATACGTTATACGTTATACGTTGTACGTTATACGTTATACGTTATACGGTATACGTTATACGTTATACGTTATACGTTATACGTTATACGTTATGCGTTATACGTTCTACGATATTCTTTATACGTTATACGTTATTAATTATACGTTATACGTTATACGTTATACGTTATACGTCATAGGTCATGCGTTATACGTTATGCTTTATACGTTATACATTATACGTTATACGATATACGTTATACGTTATGCGTTATGCGTTCTTCGTTACACGTTATACGTTATTCGGTATGCGTTATACGTTATACGTTATACGTTATACGTTATACTTTATACGTTATGCGTTATACGTTATACGTTATACGTTATATGTTATACGTTATACGTTATACGTTATACGTTATACGTTATAAGTTATACGTTATACGTTACACGTTATACGTCATAGGTTATACGTTATACGTTATACGTTATACGTTATACGTTATACGTTATACGTTATACGTTACACGTCATAGGTTATAGGATATACGTTATACGTTATGCGTTATGCGTTCTTCGTTACACGTTATACGTTATTCGGTATGCGTTATACCTTATACGTTATACGTTATACGTTATACTTTATACGTTATACGTTATACGTTATACGTTATACGTTGAACGTTATACGTTATACGTGGTATGTAATGCGTCGTACGTTTTACGTTATTCGTTATACGTTATACGTTATACGTTATACGTTATACGTTATACGTTATACGTTATACGTTATACGTTATACGTTATACGTTATACGTTATACGTTATACGTTATACGTTATACGTTATACGTTATACGTTATACGTTACACGTTATACGGTATACGTTATACGTTATACGTTATACGTTATACGTTATACGTTATGCGTTATACGTTCTACGATATTCTTTATACGTTATACGTTATTAGTTATACGTTATACGTTATACGTTATACGTCATAGGTCATGCGTTATACGTTATGCTTTATACGTTATACATTATACGTTATACGATATACGTTATACGTTATGCGTTATGCGTTCTTCGTTACACGTTATCCGTTATTCGGTATGCGTTATACGTTATACGTTATACGTTATACGTTATACTTTATACGTTATACGTTATACGTTATACGTTATACGTTATACGTTATACGTTATACGTTATACGTTATACGTTATACGTTATACGTTATACGTTATACGTTATACGTTACACGTTATACGTCATAGGTTATACGTTATACGTTATACGTTATACGTTATACGTTATACGTTATACGTTACACGTCATAGGTTATAGGATATACGTTATACGTTATGCGTTATGCGTTCTTCGTTACACGTTATACGTTATTCGGTATGCGTTATACCTTATACGTTATACGTTATACGTTATACTTTATACGTTATACGTTATACGTTATACGTTATACGTTGAACGTTATACGTTATACGTGGTATGTAATGCGTCGTACGTTTTACGTTATTCGTTATACGTTATACGTTATACGTTATACGTTATACGTTATACGTTATACGTTATACGTTATACGTTATACGTTATACGTTACACGTTATACGTCAAAGGTTATACGTTATACGTTATACATTATACGTTATACGTTATACGTTATACGTTATACGTTATACGTCATAGGTTATACGTTATACGAAATACGTTATGCGTTATACGTTATACGTTATACGTTATACGTTATACGCTATACTTTATACGTTATACGTTATACGTTATACGTTATACGTTATACGTTATACGTTATACGTTATACGTTATACGTTATACGTTATACGTTATACGTTATACGTTATACGTTATACGTTATACGTTATACGTTATACGTTATACGTTATACGTTATACGTTATACGTTATACGTTATACGTTATACGTTATACGTTATACGTTGTACGTTATAAGTTGTACGTTATACGATATACGTTATACGTTTTTCGGTATACGTACTTCGTTACACGTTATACGTTATGCGTTATACGTTACACGTTATACGTTATACGTTATACGTTATACGTTGTACGTTATACGTTATATGTTGTACGTTATACGATATACGTTATACGTTATTCTTTATACGTTCTTCGTTACACGTTATACGTTATACGTTATACGTTATACGTTTTACGTTATTCGTTATGCGTTATACGTTATACGATATACGTTATACGTTATACGTTACACGTTATACGTTATACGTTATACGTTATACTTTATACGTTATAGGTGTTACGTTATACGTTATTCGTAATACGTTATACGTGATACGTTATACGTTATACGTTATACTTTATACGTTATACGTTATACGTTATACTTTATACGTTATACGTTATACGTTATACGTTATACGATATACGTTATACGTTATACGTTATACGTTATACGTTATACGTTATACGTTATACGTTGTACGGTATACGTTATAAGTTTTACGTTATACGATATACGTTATACGTTATATGTTATACGTTATACGTTATACGTTATACGTTATACGTTATACGTTATACGTTATACGTTATACGCTATACGTTATACGTTATACGTTATACGTTATACGTTATACGTTATGCGTTATACTTTATACGTTATACGTTATACGTTATACGTTATTCGTTATACGTTATACGTTGTACGTTATACGTTATAAGTTGTACGTTATACGATATACGTTATACGTTATTCTTTATACGTTCTTCGTTACACGTTATACGTTATACGTTATACGTTATACGTTTTACGTTATTCGTTATACGTTATACGTTATACGATATACGTTATACGTTATACGTTATACGTTATACGTTATACGTTATACGTTATACTTTATACGTTATACGTTATACGTTATACGTTATACGTTATACGTTATACGTTATACGTTATACGTTATACGTTATACGTTATACGTTATACGTTATACGCTATACGTTATACGTTATACGTTATACTTTATACGTTATAGGTGTTACGTTATACGTTATACGTTATACGTTATTCGTAATACATTATACGTGATACGTTATACGTTGTACGTTATACGTTATACGTTTTACGTTATTCGTTATACGTTATACGTTATACTTTGTACGTTATACGTTATACGTTATACGTTATACATTATACGTTATACGTTATACGTTATACGTCATAGGTTATACGTTATACGTTATACGTCATACGTTATACGTTATACGTTATACGTTATACGTTATACGTTATACGTTATACGTTATTCGTAATACGTTATACGTGATACGTTATACTTTGTACGTTATACGTTATACGTTATACGTTATACGTTATACGTCATAGGTTATACGTTGAACGTTATACGTTATACGTAGTATGTAATGCGTCGTACGTTTTACGTTATTCGTTATACGTTATACGTTATACGTTGTACGTTATACGTTATACGTTATACGTTATACGCTATACGTTATACGTTATACGTTATACGTTATACGTTATACGTTATACGTTATACGTTATACGTTATACGTTATACGTTATACGTTATACGTTATACGTTATACGTTGTACGTTATACGTTATAAGTTGTACGTTATACGATATACGTTATACGTTATTCTTTATACGTTCTTCGTTACACGTTATACATTATACGTTATACGTTATACGTTATACGTTTTACGTTATTCGTTATACGTTATACGTTATACGATATACGTTATACGTTATACGTTATACGTTATACGTTACACGTTATACGTTATACTTTATACGTTATAGGTGTTACGTTATACGTTATACGTCATAGGTTATACGTTATATGTTATACGTTATACGTTATACGTTATACGTCATACGTTATACGTTATACGTTATACGTTATACGTTATACGTTATACGTTATACGTTATTCGTAATACGTTATACGTGATACGTTATACTTTGTACGTTATACGTTATACGTTATACGTTATACATTATACGTTATACGTTATACGTTATACGTCATAGGTTATACGTTATATGTTATACGTTATACGTTATACGTTATACGTCATACGTTATACGTTATACGTTATACGTTATACGTTATACGTTATACGTTATACGTTATACGTTATACGTTATACGTTATACGTTATACGTTATACGTTATGCGTTATGCGTTCTTCGTTACACGTTATACGTTATTCGGTATGCGTTATACGTTATACGTTATACGTTATACGTTAAACGTTATACTTTATACGTTATACGTTATACGTTATGCGTTATACGTTGTACGTTATACGTTATAAGTTGTACGTTATACGATATACGTTATTCGTCATTCTTTATACGTTCTTTGTTACACGTTATACGTTATACGTTATACGTTATACGTTTTACGTTATTCGTTATACGTTATACGTTATACGATATACGTTATACGTTATACGTTATACGTTATGCGTCATACGTTCTACGATATTCGTTATACGTTATACGTTATTAGTTATACGTTAAACGTTATACGTTATACGTCATAGGTTATACGTTATACGTTAT
This sequence comes from Ptiloglossa arizonensis, assembly GCF_051014685.1. NCBI lineage: Eukaryota > Metazoa > Arthropoda > Insecta > Hymenoptera > Colletidae > Ptiloglossa > Ptiloglossa arizonensis. The sequence goes on along the minus strand of NW_027478601.1, from coordinate 395,078 downwards.
GCGTTATACATTATACATTATACGTTATACGATATACGTTATACGTTATGCGTTATGCGTTCTTCGTTACACGTTATACGTTATTCGGTATGCGTTATACGTTATACGTTATACGTTATACGTTAAACGTTATACTTTATACGTTATACGTTATACGATATGCGTTATACGTTATACGTTATACGTTATACGTTACACGTTATACGTCATAGGTTATACGTTATACGTTATACGTTATACGTTATACGTTATACGTTATACGTTATACGTCATAGGTTATACGTTATATGTTATACGTTATACGTTATACGTTATACGTCATACGTTATACGTTATACGTTATACGTTATACGTTATACGTTATACGTTATACGTTATACGTTATTCGTAATACGTTATACGTGATACGTTATACTTTGTACGTTATACGTTATACGTTATACGTTATACATTATACGTTATACGTTATACATTACATGTTATACGTTATACATTACATGTTATGCGTTATACGTTATACGTTATACGTTATACGTTATACGTTATACGTTATACGTTATACGTTATACGTTATACGTTATACGTTATACGTTATACGTGATACGTTATACGTTATACGTTATACGTTATACGTTATACGTTATACGTTATACGTTATACGTTATACGTTATACGTTATACGTTATGCGTTATACGTTGTACGTTATACGTTATAAGTTGTACGTTATACGATATACGATATACGTTATACGTTATACGTTATACGTTATGCGTTATAGGTTCTACGATATTCGTTATACGATATACAGTATACGTTATACGTTATACGTTATACGTTATACGTTATACTTTATACGTTATAGGTGTTACGTTATACGTTATACGTTATACGTTATTCGTAATACATTATACGTGATACGTTATACGTTGTACGTTATACGTTATACGTTTTACGTTATTCGTTATACGTTATACGTTATACTTTGTACGTTATACGTTATACGTTATACGTTATACATTATACGTTATACGTTATACGTTATACGTCATAGGTTATACGTTATACGTTATACGTCATACGTTATACGTTATACGTTATACGTTATACGTTATACGTTATACGTTATACGTTATTCGTAATACGTTATACGTGATACGTTATACTTTGTACGTTATACGTTATACGTTATACGTTATACGTTATACGTCATAGGTTATACGTTGAACGTCATACGTTATACGTAGTATGTAATGCGTCGTACGTTTTACGTTATTCGTTATACGTTATACGTTATACGTTGTACGTTATACGTTATACGTTATACGTTATACGCTATACGTTATACGTTATACGTTATACGTTATACGTTATACGTTATACGTTATACGTTATACGTTATACGTTATACGTTATACGTTATACGTTATACGTTATACGTTGTACGTTATACGTTATAAGTTGTACGTTATACGATATACGTTATACGTTATTCTTTATACGTTCTTCGTTACACGTTATACATTATACGTTATACGTTATACGTTATACGTTTTACGTTATTCGTTATACGTTATACGTTATACGATATACGTTATACGTTATACGTTATACGTTATACGTTACACGTTATACGTTATACTTTATACGTTATAGGTGTTACGTTATACGTTATACGTCATAGGTTATACGTTATATGTTATACGTTATACGTTATACGTTATACGTCATACGTTATACGTTATACGTTATACGTTATACGTTATACGTTATACGTTATACGTTATTCGTAATACGTTATACGTGATACGTTATACTTTGTACGTTATACGTTATACGTTATACGTTATACATTATACGTTATACGTTATACGTTATACGTCATAGGTTATACGTTATATGTTATACGTTATACGTTATACGTTATACGTCATACGTTATACGTTATACGTTATACGTTATACGTTATACGTTATACGTTATACGTTATACGTTATACGTTATACGTTATACGTTATACGTTATACGTTATGCGTTATGCGTTCTTCGTTACACGTTATACGTTATTCGGTATGCGTTATACGTTATACGTTATACGTTATACGTTAAACGTTATACTTTATACGTTATACGTTATACGTTATGCGTTATACGTTGTACGTTATACGTTATAAGTTGTACGTTATACGATATACGTTATTCGTCATTCTTTATACGTTCTTTGTTACACGTTATACGTTATACGTTATACGTTATACGTTTTACGTTATTCGTTATACGTTATACGTTATACGATATACGTTATACGTTATACGTTATACGTTATGCGTCATACGTTCTACGATATTCGTTATACGTTATACGTTATTAGTTATACGTTAAACGTTATACGTTATACGTCATAGGTTATACGTTATACGTTATGCGTTATACATTATACATTATACGTTATACGATATACGTTATACGTTATGCGTTATGCGTTCTTCGTTACACGTTATACGTTATTCGGTATGCGTTATACGTTATACGTTATACGTTATACGTTAAACGTTATACTTTATACGTTATACGTTATACGATATGCGTTATACGTTATACGTTATACGTTATACGTTACACGTTATACGTCATAGGTTATACGTTATACGTTATACGTTATACGTTATACGTTATACGTTATACGTTATACGTCATAGGTTATACGTTATATGTTATACGTTATACGTTATACGTTATACGTCATACGTTATACGTTATACGTTATACGTTATACGTTATACGTTATACGTTATACGTTATACGTTATTCGTAATACGTTATACGTGATACGTTATACTTTGTACGTTATACGTTATACGTTATACGTTATACATTATACGTTATACGTTATACATTACATGTTATACGTTATACATTACATGTTATGCGTTATACGTTATACGTTATACGTTATACGTTATACGTTATACGTTATACGTTATACGTTATACGTTATACGTTATACGTTATACGTGATACGTTATACGTTATACGTTATACGTTATACGTTATACGTTATACGTTATACGTTATACGTTATACGTTATACGTTATACGTTATGCGTTATACGTTGTACGTTATACGTTATAAGTTGTACGTTATACGATATACGATATACGTTATACGTTATACGTTATACGTTATGCGTTATAGGTTCTACGATATTCGTTATACGTTATACGTTATTAGTTATACGTTATACGTTATACGTTATACGTCATAGGTTATACGTTATACGTTATGCGGTATACGTTATACATTATACATTATACGTGATACGTTATACGTTATACGTTATACGTTATACGTTATACGTTATACGTTATACGTTATACGTTATACGTTATACGTCATAGGTTATACGTTATATGTTATACGTTATACGTTATACGTTATACATCATACGTTATACGTTATACGTTATACGTTATACGTCATACGTTATACGTTATACGTTATACGTTATACGTTATACGTTATACGTTATTCGTAATACGTTATACGTGATACGTTATACTTTGTACGTTATACGTTATACGTTATACGTTATACATTATACGTTATACGTTATACGTTATACGTCATAGGTTATACGTTATAAGTTATACGTTATACGTTATACGTTATACGTTATACGTCATAGGTTATACGTTATATGTTATACGTTATACGTTATACGTTATACGTCATACGTTATACGTTATACGTTATACGTTATACGTTATACGTTATACGTTATACGTTATTCGTAATACGTTATACGTGATACGTTATACTTTGTACGTTATACGTTATACGTTATACGTTATACATTATACGTTATACGTTATACATTACATGTTATACGTTATACATTACATGTTATGCGTTATACGTTATACGTTATACGTTATACGTTATACGTTATACGTTATACGTCATAGGTTATACGTTATATGTTATACGTTATACGTTATACGTTATACGTCATACGTTATACGTTATACGTTATACGTTATACGTTATACGTTATACGTTATACGTTATTCGTAATACGTTATACGTGATACGTTATACTTTGTACGTTATACGTTATACGTTATACGTTATACGTTATACGTCATAGGTTATACGTTGAACGTTATACGTTATACGTAGTATGTAATGCGTCGTACGTTTTACGTTATTCGTTATACGTTATACGTTATACGTTGTACGTTATACGTTATACGTTATACGTTATACGCTATACGTTATACGTTATACGTTATACGTTATACGTTATACGTTATACGTTATACGTTATACGTTATACGTTATACGTTATACGTTATACGTTATACGTTATACGTTGTACGTTATACGTTATAAGTTGTACGTTATACGATATACGTTATACGTTATTCTTTATACGTTCTTCGTTACACGTTATACATTATACGTTATACGTTATACGTTATACGTTTTACGTTATTCGTTATACGTTATACGTTATACGATATACGTTATACGTTATACGTTATACGTTATACGTTACACGTTATACGTTATACTTTATACGTTATAGGTGTTACGTTATACGTTATACGTCATAGGTTATACGTTATATGTTATACGTTATACGTTATACGTTATACGTCATACGTTATACGTTATACGTTATACGTTATACGTTATACGTTATACGTTATTCGTAATACGTTATACGTGATACGTTATACTTTGTACGTTATACGTTATACGTTATACGTTATACATTATACATTATACGTTATACGTTATACGTCATAGGTTATACGTTATATGTTATACGTTATACGTTATACGTTATACGTCATACGTTATACGTTATACGTTATACGTTATACGTTATACGTTATACGTTATACGTTATACGTTATACGTTATACGTTATACGTTATACGTTATACGTTATGCGTTATGCGTTCTTCGTTACACGTTATACGTTATTCGGTATGCGTTATACGTTATACGTTATACGTTATACGTTAAACGTTATACTTTATACGTTATACGTTATACGTTATGCGTTATACGTTGTACGTTATACGTTATAAGTTGTACGTTATACGATATACGTTATTCGTCATTCTTTATACGTTCTTCGTTACACGTTATACGTTATACGTTATACGTTATACGTTTTACGTTATTCGTTATACGTTATACGTTATACGATATACGTTATACGTTATACGTTATACGTTATGCGTCATACGTTCTACGATATTCGTTATACGTTATGCGTTATTAGTTATACGTTATACGTTATACGTTGTACGTCATAGGTTATACGTTATACGTTATGCGTTATACATTATACATTATACGTTATACGATATACGTTATACGTTATGCGTTATGCGTTCTTCGTTACACGTTATACGTTATTCGGTATGCGTTATACGTTATACGTTATACGTTATACGTTAAACGTTATACTTTATACGTTATACGTTATTCGTTATGCGTTATACGTTATACGTTATACGTTATACGTTACACGTTATACGTCATAGGTTATACGTTATACGTTATACGTTATACGTTATACGTTATACGTTATACGTTATACGTTATACGTCATAGGTTATACGTTATATGTTATACGTTATACGTTATACGTTATACGTCATACGTTATACGTTATACGTTATACGTTATACGTTATACGTTATACGTTATACGTTATACGTTATTCGTAATACGTTATACGTGATACGTTATACTTTGTACGTTATACGTTATACGTTATACGTTATACATTATACGTTATACGTTATACATTACATGTTATACGTTATACATTACATGTTATGCGTTATACGTTATACGTTATACGTTATACGTTATACATTATACGTTATACGTTATACGTTATACGTTATACGTTATACGTGATACGTTATACGTTATACGTTATACGTTATACGTTATACGTTATACGTTATACGTTATACGTTATACGTTATACGTTATACGTTATACGTTATACGTTGTACGTTATACGTTATAAGTTGTACGTTATACGATATACGATATACGTTATACGTTATACGTTATACGTTATGCGTTATAGGTTCTACGATATTCGTTATACGTTATACGTTATTAGTTATACGTTATACGTTATACGTTATACGTCATAGGTTATACGTTATACGTTATGCGGTATACGTTATACATTATACATTATACGTGATACGTTATACGTTATACGTTATACGTTATACGTTATACGTTATACGTTATACGTTATACGTTATACGTTATACGTTATACGTTATACGTTATACGTTATACGTTATACGTCATACGTTATACGTTATACGTTATACGTTATACGTTATACGTTATACGTTATACGTTATACGTTGTACGCTATACGTTATAAGTTGTACGTTATACGATATACGTTATACGTTATTCGTTAACCGTACTTCGTTACACGTTATACGTTATACGTTATACGTTATACGTTTTACGATATACGATATACGTTATACGTTATACGATATACGTTATACGTTATACTTTATACGTTATACGGGTTACGTTATACGTTATACGTTATACGTTATTCGTAATACGTTATACGTGATACGTTATACTATGTACGTTATACGTTATACGTTATACGTTATACATTATACGTTATACGTTATACATTACATGTTATGCGTTATACGTTATACGTTATACGTTATACGTTATACGTTATACTTTATACGTTATACGTTATACGTTATACGTTATACGTCATACGTTATACGTTATACGTTATACGTTATACGTTATACGTTATACGTTATACGTTATACGTTATACGTTATACGTTATACGATATACGTTATACGTTATACGTTATACGTTATGTGTTATACGTTCTACGATATTCGTTATACGTTATACGTTATTAGTTATACGTTATACGTTATACGTTATACGTCATAGGTTATACGTTATACGTTATGCGTTATACGTTATACGTTATACATTGTACTTTATACGTTATACGTTATACGTTATACGTTATACGTTATACGTTATAAGTTATACGTTACACGTTATACGTCATAGGTTATACGTTATACGTTATACGTTATACGTTATACGTTATACGTTATACGTTATACGATATACGTTATACGTTATTCTTTATACGTTCTTCGTTACACGTTATAGGTTATACGTTATACGTTATACGTTTCACGTTATTCGTTATACGTTATACGCTATACGATATACGTTATACGTTATACGTTATACGTTATGCGTTATACGTTCTACGATATACGTTATAGGTTATACGTTATTAGTTATAGGTTATACGTTATACGTTATACGTCATAGGTTATACGTTACACGTTATGCATTATACGTTATACATTATACGTTATACGATATACGTTATACGTTATGCGTTATGCGTTCTTCGATACACGTTATGCGTTATTCGGTATGCGTTATACGTTATACGTTATACGTTATACGTTATACATTATACTTTATACGTTATACGTTATACGTTATACGTTATACGTTATACGTTATACGTTATACGTTACACGTTATACGTCATAGGTTATACGTTATGTGTTATACGTTCTACGATATTCGATATACGTTATACGTTATTAGTTATACGTTATACGTTATACGTTATACGTCATAGGTTATACGTTATACGTTATGCGTTATACGTTATACATTATACGTTATACGATATACGTTATACGATATGCGTTATGCGTTCTTCGTTACACGTTATACGTTATTCGGTATGCGTTATACGTTATACGTTATACGTTATACGTTATACTTTATACGTTATACGTTATACGTTATACGTTATACGTTATACGTTATACGTTATACGTTATACGTTATACGTTACACGTTATACGTCATAGGTTGTACGTTATACGTTGTACGTTATACGTTATACGTTATACGTTATACGTTATACGTTATAAGTTATACGTTACACGTTATACGTCATAGGTTATACGTTATACGTTATACGTTATACGTTATACGTTATACGTTATACGTTATACGATATACGTTATACGTTATTCTTTATACGTTCTTCGTTACACGTTATAGGTTATACGTTATACGTTATACGTTTTACGTTATTCGTTATACGTTATACGCTATACGATATACGTTATACGTTATACGTTATACGTTATGCGTTATACGTTCTACGATATACGTTATAGGTTATACGTTATTAGTTATAGGTTATACGTTATACGTTATACGTCATAGGTTATACGTTACACGTTATGCATTATACGTTATACATTATACGTTATACGATATACGTTATACGTTATGCGTTATGCGTTCTTCGATACACGTTATGCGTTATTCGGTATGCGTTATACGTTATACGTTATACGTTATACGTTATACATTATACTTTATACGTTATACGTTATACGTTATACGTTATACGTTATACGTTATACGTTATACGTTACACGTTATACGTCATAGGTTATACGTTATGTGTTATACGTTCTACGATATTCGATATACGTTATACGTTATTAGTTATACGTTATACGTTATACGTTATACGTCATAGGTTATACGTTATACGTTATGCGTTATACGTTATACATTATACGTTATACGATATACGTTATACGATATGCGTTATGCGTTCTTCGTTACACGTTATACGTTATTCGGTATGCGTTATACGTTATACGTTATACGTTATACGTTATACTTTATACGTTATACGTTATACGTTATACGTTATACGTTATACGTTATACGTTATACGTTATACGTTATACGTTACACGTTATACGTCATAGGTTGTACGTTATACGTTGTACGTTATACGTTATACGTTATACGTTATACGTTATACGTTATACGTTATACGTTATACGTTATACGTTATACGTTATACGTTATACGTTATTCGTTATACGTTATACGTTATACGTTATACGTTATACGTTATACGTTATACGTTATATGTAATACGTTATACGTTATACGATATACGTTATACGTTATACGTTATACGTTATACGTTATACGTTATACGTTATACGTTATACGTTATACGTTATACGTTATACGTTATACGTCATAGGTTATACGTTATACGTTATACGTTATGCGTTATACGTTATACGTTATACGTTATACGTTATACGTTATACGTTATACGTTATACGTTATACGTTATACGTTATACGTTACACGTTATACGTCATAGGTTATATGTTATACGTTATACGTTATACGTTATAGGTTATACGTTATACGTTATACGTCATGGGTTATACGTTATACGTTATACGTTGTACGTTATACGTTATAAGTTATACGTTGTACGTCATAGGTAATACGTTGAACGTTATACGTTATACGTAGTATGTAATGCGTCGTACGTTTTACGTTATTCGTTATACGTTATACGTTATACGTTATACGTTATACGTTATACGTTATACGTTATACGTTATACGTTATACGTTATACGTTATGCGTTATACGTTATACGATATACGTTATACGTTATACGTTATACGTTATACGTTATACTTTATACGTTATACGTTATACGTTATACGTTATACGTTATACGTTATACGTTATACGTTATACGTTATACGTTATACGTTATACGTTATACGTTATACGTTATACGTTATACGTTATACGTTATACGTTATTCGGTATGCGTTATACGTTATACGTTATACGTTATACGTTATACTTTATACGTTATACGTTATACGTTATACGTTATACGTTATACGTTATACGTTATACGTTATACGTTATACGTTACACGTTATACGTCATAGGTTGTACGTTATACGTTGTACGTTATACGTTATACGTTATACGTTATACGTTATACGTTATACGTTATACGTTATACGTTATACGTTATACGTTATACGTTATACGTTATTCGTTATACGTTATACGTTATACGTTATACGTTATACGTTATACGTTATACGTCATAGGTTATACGTTATACGTTATACGTTATACGTTATACGTTATACGTTATACGCTATACGTTATACGTTATACGTTATACGTTATACGTTATACGTTATACGTTATACGTTATACGTTATACGTTATACGTTATACGTTATACGTTATACGTTATACGTTGTACGTTATACGTTATAAGTTGTACGTTATACGATATACGTTATACGTTATTCTTTATACGTTCTTCGTTACACGTTATACGTTATACGTTATACGTTATACGTTATACGTTATACGTTGTACGTTATACGTTATACGTTATACGTTATACGTTGTACGTTATACGTTATACGTTATATGTTATTCGTTATACGTTATACGTTATACATTACATGTTATACGTTATACGTTGTACGTTATACGTTATACGTTATACGTTATACGTTATACTTTATACGTTATACGTTATACGTTATACGTTATACGTTATACGTTATACGTTATACGTTATACGTTATACGTTATACGTTATACGTTATACGTTATACGTTATACGTTATACGTTATGCGTTATACGTTATACGATATACGTTATACGTTATACGTTATACGTTATACGTTATACGTTATACGTTATACGTTATACTTTATACGTTATAGGTGTTACGTTATACGTTATACGTCATAGGTTATACGTTATATGTTATACGTTATACGTTATACGTTATACGTTATACGTCATACGTTATACGTTATACGTTATACGTTATACGTTATACGTTATACGTTATACGTTATTCGTAATACGTTATACGTTATACGTTATACTTTATACGTTATACGTTGTACGTTATACGTTATACGTTATATGTTATTCGTTATACGTTATACGTTATACATTACATGTTATACGTTATACGTTGTACGTTATACGTTATACGTTATACGTTATACGTTATACTTTATACGTTATACGTTATACGTTATACGTTATACGTTATACGTTATACGTTATACGTTATACGTTATACGTTATACGTTATACGTTATACGTTATACGTTATACGTTATACGTTATGCGTTATACGTTATACGATATACGTTATACGTTATACGTTATACGTTATACGTTATACGTTATACGTTATACGTTATACTTTATACGTTATAGGTGTTACGTTATACGTTATACGTCATAGGTTATACGTTATATGTTATACGTTATACGTTATACGTTATACGTTATACGTCATACGTTATACGTTATACGTTATACGTTATACGTTATACGTTATACGTTATACGTTATTCGTAATACGTTATACGTGATACGTTATACTTTGTACGTTACACGTTATACGTTATACGTTATACGTTATACGTTATACGTTTTACGTTATTCGTTATACGTTATACGTTATACGATATACGTTATACGTTATACGTTAAACGTTATACGTTATACGTTATACGTTATACTTTATACGTTATAGGTGTTACGTTATACGTTATACGTCATAGGTTATACGTTATATGTTATACGTTATACGTTATACGTTATACGTCATACGTTATACGTTATACGTTATACATTATACGTTATACGTTATACATTACATGTTATGCGTTATACGTTATACGTTATACGTTATACGTTATACGTTATACTTTATACGTTATACGTTATACGTTATACGTTATACGTTATACGTTATACGTTATACGTTATACGTTTTACGTTATTCGTTATACGTTATACGTTATACGATATACGTTATACGTTATACGTTATACGTTATACGTTATACGTTATACGTTATACGTTATACGTTATACTTTATACGTTATAGGTGTTACGTTATACGTTATACGTCATAGGTTATACGTTATACGTTATACGTTATACGTTATACGTTATACGTTATACGTTATACGTTATACGTTATACGTTATACGTTATACGCTATACATTACATGTTATACGTTATACAGTACATGTTGTGCGTTATACGTTATACGTTATACGTTATACGTTATACGTTATACGTTATACGTTATACGTTATACGTTATACGTTATACGTTATACGTGATACGTTATACGTTATACGTTATACGTTATACGTTATACGTTATACGCTATACGTTATACGTTATACGTTATACGTTATACGTTATACGTTATACGTTATACGTTATACGTTATACGTTATACGTTGTACGTTATACGTTATAAGTTGTACGGTATACGATATACGTTATACGTTATTCTTTATACGTTCTACGTTACACGTTATACGTTATACGTTATACGTTATACGTTATACGTTTTACGTTATTCGTTATACGTTATACGTTATACGATATACGTTATACGTTATACGTTATACGTTATGCGTTATACGTTCTACGATATTCGTTATACGTTATACGTTATTAGTTATACGTTATACGTTATACGTTATACGTCATAGGTTATACGTTATACGTCATAGGTCATGCGTTATACGTTATGCGTTATACGTTATACATTATACGTTATACGATATACGTTATACGTTATAAGTTGTACGGTATACGATATACGTTATACGTTATTCTTTATACGTTCTACGTTACACGTTATACGTTATACGTTATACGTTATACGTTATACATTATACGTTATACGATATACGTTATACGTTATGCGTTATGCGTTCTTCGTTACACGTTATACGTTATTCGGTATGCGTTATACGTTCTACGATATTCTTTATACGTTATACGTTATTAGTTATACGTTATACGTTATACGTTATACGTCATAGGTCATGCGTTATACGTTATGCGTTATACGTTATACATTATACGTTATACGATATACGTTATACGTTATGCGTTATGCGTTCTTCGTTACACGTTATACGTTATACGGTATGCGTTATACGTTATACGTTATACGTTATACGTTATACTTTATACGTTATACCTTATACGTGATACGTTATACGTTATACGTTATACGTTATACGTTATACGTTATACGTTATACGTTATACGGTATACGTTATACGTTATACGTTATACGTTATACGTTATACGTTATACGTTATACGTTATACGTTATACGTTATACGTTATACGTTATACGTTATACATTATACGTTATAGGTTATACGTTATACGTTATACGTTATACGTTACAAGTTATACGTTATACGTCATAGGTTATACGTTGAACGTTATACGTTATACGATATACGTTATACGTTATGCGTTATGCGTTCTTCGTTACACGTTATACGTTATTCGGTATGCGTTATACGTTATACGTTATACGTTATACGTTATACGTTATACGTTATACGTTATACGTTATACGTTATACGTTATACGTTATACGTTATACGTAATACGTTCTACGTTATACGTTGTACGTTATACGTTATACGTTATACGTTATACGTTATGCGTTATACGTTCTACGATATTCTTTATACGTTATACGTTATTAGTTATACGTTATACGTTATACGTTATACGTCATAGGTTATACGTTATACGTTATGCGTTATACGTTATACATTATACGTTATACGATATACGTTATACGTTATGAGTTATGCGTTCTTCGTTACACGTTATACGTTATTCGGTATGCGTTATACGTTATACGTAATACGTTATACGTTATACTTTATACGTTATACGTCATACGTTATACGTTATACGTTATACGTTATACGTTATACGTTATACGTTACACGTTATACGTCATAGGTTATACGTTATACGTTATACGTTATACGTTATACGTTATACGTTATACGTTATACGTTATACGTTATACGTTATACGTCATAGGTTATACGTTATACGTTGTACGTTATACGTTATAAGTTGTACGTTATACGATATACGTTATACGTTATTCTTTATACGTTCTTCGTTACACGTTATACATTATACGTTATACGTTATACGTTATACGTTTTACGTTATTCGTTATACGTTATACGTTATACGATATACGTTATACGTTATACGTTATACGTTATGCGTTATACGTTCTACGATATTCGTTATACGTTATACGTTATTAGTTATACGTTATACGTTATACGTTATACGTCATAGGTTATACGTTATACGTCATCGGTCATGCGTTATACGTTATGCGTTATACGTTATACATTATACGTTATACGATATACGTTATACGTTATAAGTTGTACGGTATACGATATACGTTATACGTTATTCTTTATACGTTCTACGTTACACGTTATACGTTATACGTTATACGTTATACGTTATACATTATACGTTATACGATATACGTTATACGTTATGCGTTATGCGTTCTTCGTTACACGTTATACGTTATTCGGTATGCGTTATACGTTCTACGATATTCTTTATACGTTATACGTTATTAGTTATACGTTATACGTTATACGTTATACGTCATAGGTCATGCGTTATACGTTATGCGTTATACGTTATACATTATACGTTATACGATATACGTTATACGTTATGCGTTATGCGTTCTTCGTTACACGTTATACGTTATACGGTATGCGTTATACGTTATACGTTATACGTTATACGTTATACTTTATACGTTATACCTTATACGTGATACGTTATACGTTATACGTTATACGTTATACGTTATACGTTATACGTTATACGTTATACGTTATACGGTATACGTTATACGTTATACGTTATACGTTATACGTTATACGTTATACGTTATACGTTATACGTTATACGTTATACGTTATACGTTATACGTTATACATTATACGTTATAGGTTATAAGTTATACGTTATACGTTATACGTTACAAGTTATACGTTATACGTCATAGGTTATACGTTGAACGTTATACGTTATACGATATACGTTATACGTTATGCGTTATGCGTTCTTCGTTACACGTTATACGTTATTCGGTATGCGTTATACGTTATACGTTATACGTTATACGTTATACGTTATACGTTATACGTTATACGTTATACGTTATACGTTATACGTTATACGTTATACGTTATACGTTATACGTTATACGTTATACGTTATACGTTACACGTTATACGTCATAGGTTATACGTTATACGTTATACGTTATACGTTATACGTTATACGTTATACGTTATACGTTATACGTTATACGTTATACGTCATAGGTTATAGGATATACGTTATACGTTATGCGTTATACGTTATACGTTATACGTTATACGTTATACGTTATACGTTATACGTTATACGTTATACGTTATACGTTATACGTTATACGTTATACGTTATACGTTATACGTTATACGTTATACGTTATACGTTGTACGTTATAAGTTGTACGTTATACGATATACGTTATACGTTTTTCGGTATACGTACTTCGTTATACGTTATACGTTATGCGTTATACGTTACACGTTATACGTTATACGTTATACGTTATACGTTGTACGTTTTACGTTATAAGTTGTACGTTATACGATGTACGTTATACGTTATTCTTTATACGTTCTTCGTTACACGTTATACGTTATACGTTATACGTTATACGTTTTACGTTATTCGTTATGCGTTATACGTTATACGATATACGTTATACGTTATACGTTACACGTTATACGTTATACGTTATACGTTATTCTTTATACGTTATAGGTGTTACGTTATACGTTATTCGTAATACGTTATACGTGATACGTTATATGTTATACGTTATACGTTATACGTTATACGTTATACGTTATACTTTATACGTTATACGTTATACGTTATACGTTATACGATATACGTTATACGTTATACGTTATACGTTATACGTTATACGTTATACGTTATACGTTGTACGGTATACGTTATAAGTTTTACGTTATACGATATACGTTATACGTTATATGTTATACGTTATACGTTATACGTTATACGTTATACGTTATACGTTATACTTTATACGTTATACGTTATACGTTATACGTTATGCGTTATACGTTATACGTTGTACGTTATACGTTATAAGTTGTACGTTATACGATATACGTTATACGTTATTCTTTATACGTTCTTCGTTACACGTTATACGTTATACGTTATACGTTATACGTTTTACGTTATTCGTTATACGTTATACGTTATACGATATACGTTATACGTTATACGTTATACGTTATACGTTATACGTTATACGTTATACTTTATACGTTATACGTTATACGTTATACGTTATACGTTATACGTTATACGTTATACGTTATACGTTATACGTTATACGTTATACGTTATACGTTATACGCTATACGTTATACGTTATACGTTATACGTAATACGTTATACGTTATACGTTATACGTTATACGTTATACGTTATACGTTATACGTTATACGTTATACGTTATACGTTATACGTTATACGTTATACGTTATACGTTATACGTTATACTTTATACGTTATACGTTATACGTTATACGTTATAAGTTATACGTTATACGTTATACGTTATACGTTATACGTTATACGTTATACGTTATACGTTATGCGTTGTACGTTATACGTTATAAGTTGTACGTTTTACGATATACGTTATACGTTATTCTTTATACGTTCTTCGTTACACGTTATACGTTATACGTTATACGTTATACGTTATACGTTTTACGTTATTCGTTATACGATATACATTATACGTTATACGTTATACGTTATACGTTATACGTTATACTTTATACGTTATAGGTGTTACGTTATACGTTATACGTTATACGTTATTCGTAATACGTTATACGTGATACGTTATACGTTGTACGTTATACGTTATACGTTATACGTCATACGCTATACATTATACGTTATGCGTTATACATTACATGTTATACGTTATACGTTATACGTTATACGTTATACGTTATACGTTATACGTTATACGTTATACGTTTTACGTTATTCGTTATACGTTATACGTTATACGTTATACGTTATACGTTATACGTTATACGTTATACGTTATACGTTATACGTTATACGTTATACGTTATACGTTATACGTTATACGTTATACGTTATACGTTATACGTTATACTTTATACGCTATACGTTATACGTTATACGATATACGTTATACGTTATACGTTATACGTTATACGTTATACGTTATACGTTGTACGTTATACGTTATAAGTTGTACGTTATACGATATACGTTATACGTTATTCGTTATACGTACTTCGTTACACGGTATACGTTATACGTTATACGTTATACGTTTTACGATATACGATATACGTTATACGTTATACGATATACGTTATACGTTATACTTTATACGTTATAGGGGTTACGTTATACGTTATACGTTATTCGTAATACGTTATACGTGATACGTTATACTTTGTACGTTATACGTTATACGTTATACGTTATACGTTATACGTTACACGTTATACGTTATACGTTATACGTTATACGTTATACGTTATACATTACATGTTATACGTTATACGTTATACGTTATGCGTTATACGTTATACGTTGTACGTTATACGTTATACGTTGTACGTTATACGATATACGTTATACGTTATTCTTTATACGTTCTTCGTTACACGTTATACGTTATACGTTATACGTTATACGTTTTACGTTATTCGTTATACGTTATACGTTATACGAAATACGTTATACGTTATACGTTATACGTTATGCGTTATACGTTCTACGACATTCGTTATACGTTATAGGTTATTAGTTATACGTTATACGTTATACGTTATACGTCATAGATTATACGTTATACGTTATGCGTTATACGATATACGTTATACGTTATACGTTATACGTTATACGTTATACGTTATACGTTATACGTTATACGTGATACGTTATACGTTATACGTTATACGTTATACGTTATACGTTATACGTTATACGTTATACGTTATACGTTATACGTTACACGTTACACGTTATACGTTACACGTTATACGTTATACGTTATACGTTATACGTTATACGTTATACGTTATACGTTATACGTTATACGTTATACGATATACGTTATACGTTATACGTTATAGGTTATACATTATACGTTATACGTTATACGTTATACGTTATACGTTATACGTTATACGTTATACGTTATACGTTATACGTTATACGTTGTACGTTATACGTTATAAGTTGTACGTTATACGATATACGTTATACGTTATTCGTTATACGTTATACGTTATACGTTATACGTTATACGTTATACGATATACGTTATACGTTATACGTTATACGTTATACGTTATACGTTATGCGTTATACGTTCTACGATATTCGTTATTCGTTATACGTTATTAGTTATACGTTATACGTTATACGTTATACGTCATAGGTTATACGTTATACGTTATGCGTTATACGTTATACATTATACGTTATACGATATACGTTATGCGTTATGCGTTATGCGTTCTTCGTTACACGTTATACGTTATTCGGTATGCGTTATACGTTATACGTTATACGTTATACGTTATACTTTATACGTTATACGTTATACGTTATACGCTATACGTTATACGTTATACGTTATACGTTATACGTTACACGTTATACGTCATAGGTTATACGTTATACGTTATACGTTATACGTTATACGTTATACGTTATACGTTATACGTTATACGTTATACGTTATACGTTATACGCTATACGTTATACGTTATACGTGATACGTTATACTTTGTACGTTATACGTTATACTTTGTACGTTATACGTTATACGTTATGCGTTATGCGTTATGCGTTCTTCGTTACACGTTATACGTTATTCGGTATGCGTTATACGTTATACGTTATACGTTATACGTTATACGTTATACGCTATACGTTATACGTTATACGTTATACGTTATACGTTACACGTTATACGTCATAGGTTATACGTTATACGTTATACGTTATACGTTATACGTTATACGTTATACGTTATACGTCATACGTTATACGTTATACGTTATACGTTGTACATTATACGTTATAAGTTATACGTTATACGTCATAGGTTATACGTTGAACGTTATACGTTATACGTAGTATGTAATGCGTCGTACGTTTTACGTTATTCGTTATACGTTATACGTTATACGTTATTCGTAATACGTTATACATGATACGTTATACTTTGTACGTTATACGTTATACGTTATACGTGTTACGTTATACGTTATACGTCATAGGTTATACGTTGTATGTTATACGTTATACGTTATACGTTATACGTCATACGTTATACGTTATACGTTATACGTTATACGTTATACGTTATACGTTATACGTTATACGTTATTCGTAATATGTTATACGTGATACGTTATACGTGATACGTTATACTTTGTACGTTATACGTTATACTTTGTACGTTATACGTTATACGTTATACGTTATACATTATACGTTATACGTTATACATTACATGTTATACGTTATACATTACATGTTATGCGTTATACGTTATACGTTATACGTTATACGTTATACGTTATACGTTATACGTTATACGTTATACGTTATACGTTATACGTTATACGTTATACGTTATACGTTATACGTTATACGTTATACGTTATACGTTATACGTTATACGTTATACGATATACGTTATACGTTATACGTTATACGTTATGCGTTATACGTTCTACGGTATTCGTTATATGTTATACGTTATTAGTTATACGTTATACGTTATACGTTATACGTCATAGGTTATACGTTATACGTTATGCGTTATACGTTATACATTATACGTTATACGATATACGTTATACGTTATGCGTTATGCGTTCTTCGTTACACGTTATACGTTATTCGGTATGCGTTATACGTTATACGTTCTACGTTATACGTTATAAGTTATACGTTATACGTCATAGGTTATACGTTGAACGTTATACGTTATACGTAGTATGTAATGCGTCGTACGGTTTACGTTATTCGTTATACGTTATACGTTATACGTTATACGTTATTACGTTATACGTTATACGTTATTCTTTATACGTTCTTCGTTACACGTTATACGTTATACGTTATACGTTATACGTTATACGTTTTACGTTATTCGTTATACGTTATACGTTATACGTTATACGTTATACGTTATACGTTATACGTTATACGTTATTCTTTATACGTTATACGTTATACGTTATACGTTATACGTTATACGTTTTACGTTATTCGTTATACGTTATACGTTATACGTTATACGTTATACGTTATACGTTATACGTTATACGTTATACGTTATACGTTATACGTTATACGTTATAAGTTATACGTTATACGTTATACGTTATACGTTGTACGTTATACGTTATACGTTATACGTTATACGTTATACGTTATACGTTATACGTTATACGTTATACGTTATACGTTATACGTTATACGTTATACGCTATACGTTATACGTTATACGTTATACGTAATACGTTATACGTTATACGTTATACGTTATACGTTGTACGTTATACGTTATAAGTTGTACGTTATATGATATACGTTATACGTTATTCTTTATACGTTCTTCGTTACACGCTATACGTTATACGTTATACGTTATACGTTTTACGTTATTCGTTATACGTTATACGTTATACGATATACGTTATACGTTATGCGTTATACGTTATGCGTTACACGTTCTACGTATTCGTTATACGTTATACGCTATTTGTTATACGTTATACGTTATACGTGTACGTCATAGGTTATACGTTATACGTTATGCGTTATACGTTATACATTATACGTTATACGATATACGTTATACGTTATGCGTTATGCGTTCTTCGATACACGTTATACGTTATTCGGTATGCGTTATACGTTATACGTTATACGTTATACGTTATACGTTATACTTTATACGTTATACGTTTACGTCATAGGTTATACGTTATACGTCATAGGTTATACGTTATACGTTATACGTTATACGTTATGCGTTCTTCGATACACGTTATACGTTATTCGGTATGCGTTATACGTTATACGTTATACGTTATACGTTATACGTCATAGGTTATACGTTATACGTTATGCGTTATACGTTATACGTTATACATTATACGTTATACGATATACGTTATACGTTATACGTTATACGTCATAGGTTATACGTTACACGCTATGCGTTATACGTTATACATTATACGTTATACGATATACGTTATACGTTATACGTTATGCGTTCTTCGATACACGTTATACGTTATTCGGTATGCGTTATACGTTATACGTTATACGTTATACGTTATACGTTATACTTTATACGTTATACGTTTACGTCATAGGTTATACGTTATACGTCATAGGTTATACGTTATACGTTATACGTTATACGTTATGCGTTCTTCGATACACGTTATACGTTATTCGGTATGCGTTATACGTTATACGTTATACGTTATACGTCATAGGTTATACGTTATACGTTATGCGTTATACGTTATACATTATACGTTATACGATATACGTTATACGTTATACGTTATGCGTTCTTCGATACACGTTATACGTTATTCGGTATGCGTTATACGTTATACGTTATACGTTATACGTTATACGTTATACGTTATACTTTATACGTTATACGTTTACGTCATAGGTTATACGTTATACGTCATAGGTTATACGTTATACGTCATAGGTTATACGTTATACGTTATACGTTATACGTTATACGTTATACGATATACGTTATACGTTATACGTTATACGTTATACGTTATGCGTTATACGTTCTACGATATTCGTTATACGTTATACGTTATTAGTTATACGTTATACGTTATACGTTATACGTCATAGGTTATACGTTATACGTTATGCGTTATACGTTATACATTATACGTTATACGATATACGTTATACGTTATGCGTTATGCGTTCTTCGTTACACGTTATACGTTATTCGGTGTGCGTTATACGTTATACGTTATACGTTATACGTTATACGTTATACTTTATACGTTATACGTTATACGTCATAGGTTATACGTTATACGTTATACGTTGTACGTTATACGTTATAAGTTATACGTTATACGTCATAGGTTATACGTTGAACGTTATACGTTATACGTAGTATGTAATGCGTCGTACGTTTTACGTTATTCGTTATACGTTATACGTTATACGTTGTACGTTATACGTTATACGTTATACGTTATACGCTATACGTTATACGTTATACGTTATACGTTATACGTTATACGTTATACGTTATACGTTATACGTTATACGTTATACGTTATACGTTATACGTTATACGTTATACGTTATACGTTATACGTTGTACGTTATACGTTATAAGTTGTACGTTATACGATATACGTTATACGTTATTCTTTATACGTTCTTCGTTACACGTTATACATTATACGTTATACGTTATACGTTATACGTTTTACGTTATTCGTTATACGTTATACGTTATACGATATACGTTATACGTTATACGTTATACGTTATACGTTACACGTTATACGTTATACTTTATACGTTATAGGCGTTACGTTATACGTTATACGTCATAGGTTATACGTTATATGTTATACGTTATACGTTATACGTTATACGTCATACGTTATACGTTATACGTTATACGTTATACGTTATACGTTATACGATATACGTTATTCGTAATACGTTATACGTGATACGTTATACTTTGTACGTTATACGTTATACGTTATACGTTATACATTATACGTTATACGTTATACGTTATACGTCATAGGTTATACGTTATATGTTATACGTTATACGTTATACGTTATACGTCATACGTTATACGTTATACGTTATACGTTATACGTTATGCGTTATACGTTATACGTTATACGTTATACGTTACACGTTATACGTCATAGGTTATACGTTATACGTTATACGTTATACGTTATACGTTATACGTTATACGTTATACGTCATAGGTTATACGTTATATGTTATACGTTATACGTTATACGTTATACGTCACACGTTATACGTTATACGTTATACGTTATACGTTATACGTTATACGTTATACGTTATTCGTAATACGTTATACGTGATACGTTATACTTTGTACGTTATACGTTATACGTTATACGTTATACATTATACGTTATACGTTATACATTACATGTTATACGTTATACATTACATGTTGTGCGTTATACGTTATACGTTATACGTTATACGTTATACGTTATACGTTATACGTTATACGTTATACGTGATACGTTATACGTTATACGTTATACGTTATAGGTTATACGTTATACGCTATACGTTATACGTTATACGTTATACGTTATACGTTATACGTTATACGTTATACGTTATACGTTATACGTTATACGTTATACGTTATACGTTGTACGTTATACGTTATAAGTTGTACGGTATACGATATACGTTATACGTTATTCTTTATACGTTCTACGTTACACGTTATACGTTATACGTTATACGTTATACGTTTTACGTTATTCGTTATACGTTATACGTTATACGATATACGTTACACGTTATACGTTATACGTTATGCGTTATACGTTCTACGATATTCGTTATACGTTATACGTTATTAGTTATACGTTATACGTTATACGTTATACGTCATAGGTTATACGTTATACGTTATGCGTTATACGTTATACATTATACGTTATACGATATACGTTATACGTTATGCGTTATGCGTTCTTCGTTACACGTTATACGTTATTCGGTATGCGTTATACGTTATACGTTATACGTTATACGTTATACGTTATACTTTATACGTTATACGTTATACGTTATGCGTTATACGTTATACGTTATACGTTATACGTTACACGTTATACGTCATAGGTTATACGTTATACGTTATACGTTATACATTATACGTTATACGTTATACGTTATACGTTATACGTGATACGTTATACGTTATATGTTATACGTTATACGTTATACGTTATACGTTATACGGTATACGTTATACGTTATACGTTATACGTTATACGTTATACGTTATACGTTATACGTTATACGTTATACGTTATACGTTATACGTTATACGTTATACGTTATAGGTTATACGTTATACGTTATACGTTATACGTTACAAGTTATACGTTATACGTCATAGGTTATACGTTGAACGTTATACGTTATACGATATACGTTATACGTTATGCGTTATGCGTTCTTCGTTACACGTTATACGTTATTCGGTATGCGTTATACGTTATACGTTATACGTTATACGTTATACGTTATACGTTATACGTTATACGTTATACGTTATACGTTATACGTTATACGTAATACGTTCTACGTTATACGTTGTACGTTATACGTTATACGTTATACGTTATACGTTATGCGTTATACGTTCTACGATATTCTTTATACGTTATACGTTATTAGTTATACGTTATACATTATACGTTATACGATATACGTTATACGTTATGCGTTATGCGTTCTTCGTTACACGTTATACGTTATTCGGTATGCGTTATACGTTATACGTTATACGTTATACGTTATACTTTATACGTTATACGTTATACGTTATACGTTATACGTTATACGTTATACGTTATACGTTGTACGTTATACGTTATAAGTTGTACGTTATATGATATACGTTATACGTTATTCTTTATACGTTCCTCGTTACACGCTATACGTTATACGTTATACGTTATAAGTTTTACGTTATTCGTTATACGTTATACGTTATACGATATACGTTATACGTTATGCGTTATACGTTATGCGTTATACGTTCTACGTATTCGTTATACGTTATACGTTATTTGTTATACGTTATACGTTATACGTTATACGTCATAGGTTATACGTTATACGTTATGCGTTATACGTTATACATTATACGTTATACGATATACGTTATACGTTATACGTTATGCGTTCTTCGATACACGTTATACGTTATTCGGTATGCGTTATACGTTATACGTTATACGTTATACGTTATACGTTATACTTTATACGTTATACGTTTACGTCATAGGTTATACGTTATACGTCATAGGTTATACGTTATACGTCATAGGTTATACGTTATACGTTATACGTCATACGTTATACGTTATACGATATACGTTATACGTTATACGTTATACGTTATACGTTATGCGTTATACGTTCTACGATATTCGTTATACGTTATACGTTATTAGTTATACGTTATACGTTATACGTTATACGTCATAGGTTATACGTTATACGTTATGCGTTATACGTTATACATTATACGTTATACGATATACGTTATACGTTATGCGTTATGCGTTCTTCGTTACACGTTATACGTTATTCGGTGTGCGTTATACGTTATACGTTATACGTTATACGTTATACGTTATACTTTATACGTTATACGTTATACGTCATAGGTTATACGTTATACGTTATACGTTGTACGTTATACGTTATAAGTTATACGTTATACGTCATAGGTTATACGTTGAACGTTATACGTTATACGTAGTATGTAATGCGTCGTACGTTTTACGTTATTCGTTATACGTTATACGTTATACGTTGTACGTTATACGTTATACGTTATACGTTATACGCTATACGTTATACGTTATACGTTATACGTTATACGTTATACGTTATACGTTATACGTTATACGTTATACGTTATACGTTATACGTTATACGTTATACGTTATACGTTATACGTTATACGTTGTACGTTATACGTTATAAGTTGTACGTTATACGATATACGTTATACGTTATTCTTTATACGTTCTTCGTTACACGTTATACATTATACGTTATACGTTATACGTTATACGTTTTACGTTATTCGTTATACGTTATACGTTATACGATATACGGTATACGTTATACGTTATACGTCATAGGTTATACGTTATAAGTTATACGTTGTACGTTATACGTTATAAGTTATACGTTATACGTCATAGGTTATACGTTATACGTTATACGTTATACGTTATACGTTATACGATATACGTTATACGTTATACGTTATACGTTATACGTTATGCGTTATACGTTCTACGATATTCGTTATACGTTATACGTTATTAGTTATACGTTATACGTTATACGTTATACGTCATAGGTTATACGTTATACGTTATGCGTTATACGTTATACATTATACGTTATACGATATACGTTATACGTTATGCGTTATGCGTTCTTCGTTACACGTTATACGTTATTCGGTGTGCGTTATACGTTATACGTTATACGTTATACGTTATACGTTATACGTTATGCGTTATACGTTCTACGATATTCGTTATACGTTATACGTTATTAGTTATACGTTATACGTTATACGTTATACGTCATAGGTTATACGTTATACGTTATGCGTTATACGTTATACATTATACGTTATACGATATACGTTATACGTTATGCGTTATGCGTTCTTCGTTACACGTTATACGTTATTCGGTGTGCGTTATACGTTATACGTTATACGTTATACGTTATACGTTATACTTTATACGTTATACGTTATACGTCATAGGTTATACGTTATACGTTATACGTTGTACGTTATACGTTATAAGTTATACGTTATACGTCATAGGTTATACGTTGAACGTTATACGTTATACGTAGTATGTAATGCGTCGTACGTTTTACGTTATTCGTTATACGTTATACGTTATACGTTGTACGTTATACGTTATACGTTATACGTTATACGCTATACGTTATACGTTATACGTTATACGTTATACGTTATACGTTATACGTTATACGTTATACGTTATACGTTATACGTTATACGTTATACGTTATACGTTATACGTTATACGTTGTACGTTATACGTTATAAGTTGTACGTTATACGATATACGTTATACGTTATTCTTTATACGTTCTTCGTTACACGTTATACATTATACGTTGTACGTTATACGTTATACGTTTTACGTTATTCGTTATACGTTATACGTTATACGATATACGTTATACGTTATACGTTATACGTTATACGTTACACGTTATACGTTATACTTTATACGTTATAGGTGTTACGTTATACGTTATACGTCATAGGTTATACGTTATATGTTATACGTTATACGTTATACGTTATACGTCATACGTTATACGTTATACGTTATACGTTATACGTTATACGATATACGTTATTCGTAATACGTTATACGTGATACGTTATACTTTGTACGTTATACGTTATACGTTATACGTTATACATTATACGTTATACGTTATACGTTATACGTCATAGGTTATACGTTATATGTTATACGTTATACGTTATACGTTATACGTCATACGTTATACGTTATACGTTATACGTTATACGTTATGCGTTATACGTTATACGTTATACGTTATACGTTACACGTTATACGTCATAGGTTATACGTTATACGTTATACGTTATACGTTATACGTTATACGTTATACGTTATACGTCATAGGTTATACGTTATATGTTATACGTTATACGTTATACGTTATACGTCACACGTTATACGTTATACGTTATACGTTATACGTTATACGTTATACGTTATACGTTATTCGTAATACGTTATACGTGATACGTTATACTTTGTACGTTATACGTTATACGTTATACGTTATACATTATACGTTATACGTTATACATTACATGTTATACGTTATACATTACATGTTGTGCGTTATACGTTATACGTTATACGTTATACGTTATACGTTATACGTTATACGTTATACGTTATACGTGATACGTTATACGTTATACGTTATACGTTATACGTTATACGTTATACGCTATACGTTATACGTTATACGTTATACGTTATACGTTATACGTTATACGTTATACGTTATACGTTATACGTTATACGTTGTACGTTATACGTTATAAGTTGTACGGTATACGATATACGTTATACGTTATTCTTTATACGTTCTACGTTACACGTTATACGTTATACGTTATACGTTATACGTTTTACGTTATTCGTTATACGTTATACGTTACACGTTATACGTCATAGGTTATACGTTATATGTTATACGTTATACGTTATACGTTATACGTCACACGTTATACGTTATACGTTATACGTTATACGTTATACGTTATACGTTATACGTTATTCGTAATACGTTATACGTGATACGTTATACTTTGTACGTTATACGTTATACGTTATACGTTATACATTATACGTTATACGTTATACATTACATGTTATACGTTATACATTACATGTTGTGCGTTATACGTTATACGTTATACGTTATACGTTATACGTTATACGTTATACGTTATACGTTATACGTGATACGTTATACGTTATACGTTATACGTTATACGTTATACGTTATACGCTATACGTTATACGTTATACGTTATACGTTATACGTTATACGTTATACGTTATACGTTATACGTTATACGTTATACGTTGTACGTTATACGTTATAAGTTGTACGGTATACGATATACGTTATACGTTATTCTTTATACGTTCTACGTTACACGTTATACGTTATACGTTATACGTTATACGTTTTACGTTATTCGTTATACGTTATACGTTACACGTTATACGTCATAGGTTATACGTTATACGTTATACGTTATACGTTATACGTTATACGTTATACGTTATACGTCATAGGTTATACGTTATACGTTATGCGTTATACGTTATACATTATACGTTATACGATATACGTTATACGTTATACGTTATGCGTTCTTCGATACACGTTATACGTTATTCGGTATGCGTTATACGTTATACGTTATACGTTATACGTTATACGTTATACTTTATACGTTATACGTTTACGTCATAGGTTATACGTTATACGTCATAGGTTATACGTTATACGTTATACGTTATACGTTATGCGTTCTTCGATACACGTTATACGTTATTCGGTATGCGTTATACGTTATACGTTATACGTTATACGTTATACGTCATAGGTTATACGTTATACGTTATGCGTTATACGTTATACATTATACGTTATACGATATACGTTATACGTTATACGTTATACGTCATAGGTTATACGTTATACGTTATGCGTTATACGTTATACATTATACGTTATACGATATACGTTATACGTTATACGTTATGCGTTCTTCGATACACGTTATACGTTATTCGGTATGCGTTATACGTTATACGTTATACGTTATACGTTATACGTTATGCTTTATACGTTATACGTTTACGTCATAGGTTATACGTTATACGTCATAGGTTATACGTTATACGTTATACGTTATACGTTATACGTTATACGATATACGTTATACGTTATACGTTATACGTTATACGTTATGCGTTATACGTTCTACGATATTCGTTATACGTTATACGTTATTAGTTATACGTTATACGTTATACGTTATACGTCATAGGTTATACGTTATACGTTATGCGTTATACGTTATACATTATACGTTATACGATATACGTTATACGTTATGCGTTATGCGTTCTTCGTTACACGTTATACGTTATTCGGTGTGCGTTATACGTTATACGTTATAC
This sequence comes from Ptiloglossa arizonensis, assembly GCF_051014685.1. Classification (NCBI taxonomy): domain Eukaryota; kingdom Metazoa; phylum Arthropoda; class Insecta; order Hymenoptera; family Colletidae; genus Ptiloglossa; species Ptiloglossa arizonensis. Next base: position 365,432 of record NW_027478601.1, on the reverse strand, counting down.
GTTATACGTTATACGTTATACTTTATACGTTATACGTTATACGTCATAGGTTATACGTTATACGTTATACGTTGTACGTTATACGTTATAAGTTATACGTTATACGTCATAGGTTATACGTTGAACGTTATACGTTATACGTAGTATGTAATGCGTCGTAGGTTTTACGTTATTCGTTATACGTTGTACGTTATACGTTATACGTTATACGTTATACGCTATACGTTATACGTTATACGTTATACGTTATACGTTATACGTTATACGTTATACGTTATACGTTATACGTTATACGTTATACGTTATACGTTATACGTTATACGTTATACTTTATACGTTATACGTTTACGTCATAGGTTATACGTTATACGTCATAGGTTATACGTTATACGTTATACGTTATACGTTATGCGTTCTTCGATACACGTTATACGTTATTCGGTATGCGTTATACGTTATACGTCATAGGTTATACGTTATACGTTATGCGTTATACGTTATACATTATACGTTATACGATATACGTTATACGTTATACGTTATACGTCATAGGTTATACGTTATACGTTATGCGTTATACGTTATACATTATACGTTATACGATATACGTTATACGTTATACGTTATGCGTTCTTCGATACACGTTATACGTTATTCGGTATGCGTTATACGTCATAGGTTATACGTTATACGTTATACGTTATACGTTATACGATATACGTTATTCGTAATACGTTATACGTGATACGTTATACTTTGTACGTTATACGTTATACGTTATACGTTATACATTATACGTTATACGTTATACGTTATACGTCATAGGTTATACGTTATATGTTATACGTTATACGTTATACGTTATACGTCATACGTTATACGTTATACGTTATACGTTATACGTTATGCGTTATACGTTATACGTTATACGTTATACGTTACACGTTATACGTCATAGGTTATACGTTATACGTTATACGTTATACGTTATACGTTATACGTTATACGTTATACGTTATACGTCATACGTTATACGTTATACGTTATACGTTATACGTTATACGTTATGCGTTATACGTTATACGTTATACGTTATACGTTATGCGTTCTTCGATACACGTTATACGTTATTCGGTATGCGTTATACGTTATACGTCATAGGTTATACGTTATACGTTATGCGTTATACGTTATACATTATACGTTATACGATATACGTTATACGTTATACGTTATACGTCATAGGTTATACGTTATACGTTATGCGATATACGTTATACATTATACGTTATACGATATACGTTATACGTTATACGTTATGCGTTCTTCGATACACGTTATACGTTATTCGGTATGCGTTATACGTCATAGGTTATACGTTATACGTTATACGTTATACGTTATACGATATACGTTATTCGTAATACGTTATACGTGATACGTTATACTTTGTACGTTATACGTTATACGTTATACGTTATACATTATACGTTATACGTTATACGTTATACGTCATAGGTTATACGTTATATGTTATACGTTATACGTTATACGTTATACGTCATACGTTATACGTTATACGTTATACGTTATACGTTATACGTTATACGTTATGCGTTATACGTTATACGTTATACGTTATACGTTATACGTTACACGTTATACGTCATAGGTTATACGTTATACGTTATACGTTATACGTTATGCGTTATACGTTATACGTTATACGTCATAGGTTATACGTTATACGTTATACGTTATACGTTATACGTTGTACGTTATACGTTATAAGTTGTACGGTATACGATATACGTTATACGTTATTCTTTATACGTTCTACGTTACACGTTATACGTTATACGTTATACGTTATACGTTATACGTTATACGTTATACGTTATACGTTGTACGTTATACGTTATAAGTTGTACGGTATACGATATACGTTATACGTTATTCTTTATACGTTCTACGTTACACGTTATACGTTATACGTTATACGTTATACGTTTTACGTTATTCGTTATACGTTATACGTTATACGATATACGTTACACGTTATACGTTATACGTTATGCGTTATACGTTCTACGATATTCGTTATACGTTATACGTTATTAGTTATACGTTATACGTTATACGTTATACGTCATAGGTTATACGTTATACGTTATGCGTTATACGTTATACATTATACGTTATACGATATACGTTATACGTTATGCGTTATGCGTTCTTCGTTACACGTTATACGTTATTCGGTATGCGTTATACGTTATACGTTATACGTTATACGTTATACGTTATACTTTATACGTTATACGTTATACGTTATGCGTTATACGTTATACGTTATACGTTATACGTTACACGTTATACGTCATAGGTTATACGTTATACGTTATACGTTATACATTATACGTTATACGTTATACGATATACGTTATACGTGATACGTTATACGTTATACGTTATACGTTATACGTTATACGTTATACGTTATACGGTATACGTTATACGTTATACGTTATACGTTATACGTTATACGTTATACGTTATACGTTATACGTTATACGTTATACGTTATACGTTATACGTTATACGTTATAGGTTATACGTTATACGTTATACGTTATACGTTACAAGTTATACGTTATACGTCATAGGTTATACGTTGAACGTTATACGTTATACGATATACGTTATACGTTATGAGTTATGCGTTCTTCGTTACACGTTATACGTTATTCGGTATGCGTTATACGTTATACGTTATACGTTATACGTTATACGTTATACGTTATACGTTATACGTGATACGTTATACGTTATACGTTATACGTAATACGTTCTACGTTATACGTTATACGTTGTACGTTATACGTTATACGTTATACGTTATACGTTATACGTTATGCGTTATACGTTCTACGATATTCTTTATACGTTATACGTTATTAGTTATACGTTATACATTATACGTTATACGATATACGTTATACGTTATGCGTTATGCGTCCTTCGTTACACGTTATGCGTTATACGTTATGCGTTATACGTTCTACGTATTCGTTATACGTTATACGTTATTTGTTATACGTTATACGTTATACGTTATACGTCATAGGTTATACGTTATACGTTATGCGTTATACGTTATACATTATACGTTATACGATATACGTTATACGTTATACGTTATGCGTTCTTCGATACACGTTATACGTTATTCGGTATGCGTTATACGTTATACGTTATACGTTATACGTTATACGTTATACTTTATACGTTATACGTTTACGTCATAGGTTATACGTTATACGTCATAGGTTATACGTTATACGTTATACGTTATACGTTATGCGTTCTTCGATACACGTTATACGTTATTCGGTATGCGTTATACGTTATACGTTATACGTTATACGTCATAGGTTATACGTTATACGTTATGCGTTATACGTTATACATTATACGTTATACGATATACGTTATACGTTATACGTTATGCGTTCTTCGATACACGTTATACGTTATTCGGTATGCGTTATACGTTATACGTTATACGTTATACGTTATACGTTATACGTTATACTTTATACGTTATACGTTTACGTCATAGGTTATACGTTATACGTCATAGGTTATACGTTATACGTCATAGGTTATACGTTATACGTTATACGTTATACGTTATACGTTATACGATATACGTTATACGTTATACGTTATACGTTATACGTTATGCGTTATACGTTCTACGATATTCGTTATACGTTATACGTTTTTAGTTATACGTTATACGTTATACGTTATACGTCATAGGTAATACGTTATACGTTATGCGTTATACGTTATACATTATACGTTATACGATATACGTTATACGTTATGCGTTATGCGTTCTTCGTTACACGTTATACGTTATTCGGTGTGCGTTATACGTTATACGTTATACGTTATACGTTATACGTTATACTTTATACGTTATACGTTATACGTCATAGGTTATACGTTATACGTTATACGTTGTACGTTATACGTTATAAGTTATACGTTATACGTCATAGGTTATACGTTGAACGTTATACGTTATACGTAGTATGTAATGCGTCGTACGTTTTACGTTATTCGTTATACGTTATACGTTATACGTTGTACGTTATACGTTATACGTTATACGTTATACGCTATACGTTATACGTTATACGTTATACGTTATACGTTATACGTTATACGTTATACGTTATACGTTATACGTTATACGTTATACGTTATACGTTATACGTTATACGTTATACGTTATACGTTGTACGTTATACGTTATAAGTTGTACGTTATACGATATACGTTATACGTTATTCTTTATACGTTCTTCGTTACACGTTATACATTATACGTTATACGTTATACGTTATACGTTATACGTTTTACGTTATTCGTTATACGTTATACGTTATACGATATACGTTATACGTTATACGTTATACGTCATAGGTTATACGTTATACGTTATACGTTGTACGTTATACGTTATAAGTTATACGTTATACGTCATAGGTTATACGTTGAACGTTATACGTTATACGTAGTATGTAATGCGTCGTACGTTTTACGTTATTCGTTATACGTTATACGTTATACGTTGTACGTTATACGTTATACGTTATACGTTATACGCTATACGTTATACGTTATACGTTATACGTTATACGTTATACGTTATACGTTATACGTTATACGTTATACGTTATACGTTATACGTTATACGTTATACGTTATACGTTATACGTTATACGTTATACGTTATACGTTATACGTTATTCTTTATACGTTATACGTTATACGTTATACGTTATACGTTATACGTTTTACGTTATTCGTTATACGTTATACGTTATACGTTATACGTTATACGTTATACGTTATACGTTATACGTTATACGTTATACGTTATACGTTATACGTTATACGTTATAAGTTATACGTTATACGTTATACGTTATACGTTATACGTCATAGGTTATACGTTATACGTTATGCGTTATACGTTATACATTATACGTTATACGATATACGTTATACGTTATACGTTATGCGTTCTTCGATACACGTTATACGTTATTCGGTATGCGTTATACGTTATACGTTATACGTTATACGTTATACGTTATACTTTATACGTTATACGTTTACGTCATAGGTTATACGTTATACGTCATAGGTTATACGTTATACGTTATACGTTATACGTTATGCGTTCTTCGATACACGTTATACGTTATTCGGTATGCGTTATACGTTATACGTTATACGTTATACGTTATACGTCATAGGTTATACGTTATACGTTATGCGTTATACGTTATACATTATACGTTATACGATATACGTTATACGTTATACGTTATACGTCATAGGTTATACGTTATACGTTATACGTTATGCGTTATACGTTATACATTATACGTTATACGATATACGTTATACGTTATACGTTATGCGTTCTTCGATACACGTTATACGTTATTCGGTATGCGTTATACGTTATACGTTATACGTTATACGTTATACGTTATACTTTATACGTTATACGTTTACGTCATAGGTTATACGTTATACGTCATAGGTTATACGTTATACGTTATACGTTATACGTTATACGTTATGCGTTCTTCGATACACGTTATACGTTATTCGGTATGCGTTATACGTTATACGTTATACGTTATACGTCATAGGTTATACGTTATACGTTATGCGTTATACGTTATACATTATACGTTATACGATATACGTTATACGTTATACGTTATGCGTTCTTCGATACACGTTATACGTTATTCGGTATGCGTCATAGGTTATACGTTATACGTCATAGGTTATACGTTATACGTTATACGTTATACGTTATACGTTATACGATATACGTTATACGTTATACGTTATACGTTATACGTTATGCGTTATACGTTCTACGATATTCGTTATACGTTATACGTTATTAGTTATACGTTATACGTTATACGTTATACGTCATAGGTTATACGTTATACGTTATGCGTTATACGTTATACATTATACGTTATACGATATACGTTATACGTTATGCGTTATGAGTTCTTCGTTACACGTTATACGTTATTCGGTGTGCGTTATACGTTATACGTTATACGTTATACGTTATACGTTATACTTTATACGTTATACGTTATACGTCATAGGTTATACGTTATACGTTATACGTTGTACGTTATACGTTATAAGTTATACGTTATACGTCATAGGTTATACGTTGAACGTTATACGTTATACGTAGTATGTAATGCGTCGTACGTTTTACGTTATTCGTTATACGTTATACGTTATACGTTGTACGTTATACGTTATACGTTATACGTTATACGCTATACGTTATACGTTATACGTTATACGTTATACGTTATACGTTATACGTTATACGTTATACGTTATACGTTATACGTTATACGTTATACGTTATACGTTATACGTTGTACGTTATACGTTATAAGTTGTACGTTATACGATATACGTTATACGTTATTCTTTATACGTTCTTCGTTACACGTTATACATTATACGTTATACGTTATACGTTATACGTTTTACGTTATTCGTTATACGTTATACGTTATACGATATACGTTATACGTTATACGTTATACGTTATACGTTACACGTTATACGTTATACTTTATACGTTATAGGTGTTACGTTATACGTTATACGTCATAGGTTATACGTGATACGTTATACTTTGTACGTTATACGTTATACGTTATACGTTATACATTATACGTTATACGTTATACGTTATACGTCATAGGTTATACGTTATATGTTATACGTTATACGTTATACGTTATACGTCATACGTTATACGTTATACGTTATACGTTATACGTTATGCGTTATACGTTATACGTTATACGTTATACGTTACACGTTATACGTCATAGGTTATACGTTATACGTTATACGTTATACGTTATACGTTATACGTTATACGTTATACGTCATAGGTTATACGTTATATGTTATACGTTATACGTTATACGTTATACGTCACACGTTATACGTTATACGTTATACGTTATACGTTATACGTTATACGTTATACGTTATTCGTAATACGTTACACGTGATACGTTATACTTTGTACGTTATACGTTATACGTTATACGTTATACATTATACGTTATACGTTATACATTACATGTTATACGTTATACATTACATGTTGTGCGTTATACGTTATACGTTATACGTTATACGTTATACGTTATACGTTATACGTTATACGTTATACGTTATACGTGATACGTTATACGTTATACGTTATACGTTATACGTTATACGTTATACGTTATACGTTATACGTTATTAGTTATACGTTATACGTTATATGTTATACGTCATAGGTTATACGTTATACGTTATGCGTTATACGTTATACATTATACGTTATACGATATACGTTATACGTTATGCGTTATGCGTTCTTCGTTACACGTTATACGTTATTCGGTGTGCGTTATACGTTATACGTTATACGTTATACGTTATACGTTATACTTTATACGTTATACGTTATACGTCATAGGTTATACGTTATACGTTATACGTTGTACGTTATACGTTATAAGTTATACGTTATACGTCATAGGTTATACGTTGAACGTTATACGTTATACGTAGTATGTAATGCGTCGTACGTTTTACGTTATTCGTTATACGTTATACGTTATACGTTGTACGTTATACGTTATACGTTATACGTTATACGCTATACGTTATACGTTATACGTTATACGTTATACGTTATACGTTATACGTTATACGTTATACGTTATACGTTATACGTTATACGTTATACGTTATACGTTATACGTTGTACGTTATACGTTATAAGTTGTACGTTATACGATATACGTTATACGTTATTCTTTATACGTTCTTCGTTACACGTTATACATTATACGTTATACGTTATACGTTATACGTTTTACGTTATTCGTTATACGTTATACGTTATACGATATACGTTATACGTTATACGTTATACGTTATACGTTACACGTTATACGTTATACTTTATACGTTATAGGTGTTACGTTATACGTTATACGTCATAGGTTATACGTGATACGTTATACTTTGTACGTTATACGTTATACGTTATACGTTATACATTATACGTTATACGTTATACGTTATACGTCATAGGTTATACGTTATATGTTATACGTTATACGTTATACGTTATACGTCATACGTTATACGTTATACGTTATACGTTATACGTTATACGTTATGCGTTATACGTTATACGTTATACGTTATACGTTACACGTTATACGTCATAGGTTATACGTTATACGTTATACGTTATACGTTATACGTTATACGTTATACGTTATACGTCATAGGTTATACGTTATATGTTATACGTTATACGTTATACGTTATACGTCACACGTTATACGTTATACGTTATACGTTATACGTTATACGTTATACGTTATACGTTATTCGTAATACGTTACACGTGATACGTTATACTTTGTACGTTATACGTTATACGTTATACGTTATACATTATACGTTATACGTTATACATTACATGTTATACGTTATACATTACATGTTGTGCGTTATACGTTATACGTTATACGTTATACGTTATACGTTATACGTTATACGTTATACGTTATACGTTATACGTGATACGTTATACGTTATACGTTATACGTTATACGTTATACGTTATACGTTATACGTTATACGCTATACGTTTACGTTATACGTTATACGTTATACGTTATACGTTATACGTTATACGTTATACGTTATACGTTATACGTTATACGTTGTACGTTATACGTTATAAGTTGTACGGTATACGATATACGTTATACGTTATTCTTTATACGTTCTACGTTACACGTTATACGTTATACGTTATACGTTATACGTTTTATGTTATTCGTTATACGTTATACGTTATACGATATACGTTATACGTTATACGTTATACGCTATGCGTTATACGTTCTACGATATTCGTTATACGTTATACGTTATTAGTTATACGTTATACGTTATACGTTATACGTCATAGGTTTTACGTTATACGTTATGCGTTATACGTTATACATTATACGTTATACGATATACGTTATACGTTATGCGTTATGCGTTCTTCGTTACACGTTATACGTTATTCGGTATGCGTTATACGTTATACGTTATACGTTATACGTTATACGTTATACTTTATACGTTATACGTTTACGTCATAGGTTATACGTTATACGTCATAGGTTATACGTTATACGTTATACGTTATACGTTATGCGTTCTTCGATACACGTTATACGTTATTCGGTATGCGTTATACGTTATACGTTATACGTTATACGTCATAGGTTATACGTTATACGTTATGCGTTATACGTTATACATTATACGTTATACGATATACGTTATACGTTATACGTTATGCGTTCTTCGATACACGTTATACGTTATTCGGTATGCGTTATACGTTATACGTTATACGTTATACGTTATACGTTATACGTTATACTTTATACGTTATACGTTTACGTCATAGGTTATACGTTATACGTCATAGGTTATACGTTATACGTCATAGGTTATACGTTATACGTTATACGTTATACGTTATACGTTATACGATATACGTTATACGTTATACGTTATACGTTATACGTTATGCGTTATACGTTCTACGATATTCGTTATACGGTATACGTTATACGTTATACGTTATACGTTATACGTTATACGTTATACGTTATACGTTATACGTTATACGTTATACGTTATACGTTATACGTTATACGTTATAGGTTATACGTTATACGTTATACGTTATACGTTACAAGTTATACGTTATACGTCATAGGTTATACGTTGAACGTTATACGTTATACGATATACGTTATACGTTATGCGTTATGCGTTCTTCGTTACACGTTATACGTTATTCGGTATGCGTTATACGTTATACGTTATACGTTATACGTTATACGTTATACGTTATACGTTATACGTTATACGTTATACGTTATACGTTATACGTTATACGTAATACGTTCTACGTTATACGTTGTACGTTATACGTTATACGTTATACGTTATACGTTATGCGTTATACGTTCTACGATATTCTTTATACGTTATACGTTATTAGTTATACGTTATACATTATACGTTATACGATATACGTTATACGTTATGCGTTATGCGTTCTTCGTTACACGTTATACGTTATTCGGTATGCGTTATACGTTATACGTTATACGTTATACGTTATACTTTATACGTTATACGTTATACGTTATACGTTATACGTTATACGTTATACGTTATACGTTGTACGTTATACGTTATAAGTTGTACGTTATATGATATACGTTATACGTTATTCTTTATACGTTCCTCGTTACACGCTATACGTTATACGTTATACGTTATACGTTTTACGTTATTCGTTATACGTTATACGTTATACGATATACGTTATACGTTATGCGTTATACGTTATGCGTTGTACGTTCTACGTATTCGTTATACGTTATACGTTATTTGTTATACGTTATACGTTATACGTTATACGTCATAGGTTATACGTTATACGTTATGCGTTATACGTTATACATTATACGTTATACGATATACGTTATACGTTATACGTTATGCGTTCTTCGATACACGTTATACGTTATTCGGTATGCGTTATACGTTATACGTTATACGTTATACGTTATACGTTATACTTTATACGTTATACGTTTACGTCATAGGTTATACGTTATACGTCATAGGTTATACGTTATACGTTATACGTTATACGTTATGCGTTCTTCGATACACGTTATACGTTATTCGGTATGCGTTATACGTTATACGTTATACGTTATACGTCATAGGTTATACGTTATACGTTATGCGTTATACGTTATACATTATACGTTATACGATATACGTTATACGTTATACGTTATGCGTTCTTCGATACACGTTATACGTTATTCGGTATGCGTTATACGTTATACGTTATACGTTATACGTTATACGTTATACTTTATACGTTATACGTTTACGTCATAGGTTATACGTTATACGTCATAGGTTATACGTTATACGTCATAGGTTATACGTTATACGTTATACGTTATACGTTATACGTTATACGATATACGTTATACGTTATACGTTATACGTTATACGTTATGCGTTATACGTTCTACGATATTCGTTATACGTTATACGTTATTAGTTATACGTTATACGTTATACGTTATACGTCATAGGTTATACGTTATACGTTATGCGTTATACGTTATACATTATACGTTATACGATATACGTTATACGCTATGCGTTATGCGTTCTTCGTTACACGTTATACGTTATTCGGTGTGCGTTATACGTTATACGTTATACGTTATACGTTATACGTTATACTTTATACGTTATACGTTATACGTCATAGGTTATACGTTATACGTTATACGTTGTACGTTATACGTTATAAGTTATACGTTATACGTCATAGGTTATACGTTGAACGTTATACGTTATACGTAGTATGTAATGCGTCGTACGTTTTACGTTATTCGTTATACGTTATACGTTATACGTTGTACGTTATACGTTATACGTTATACGTTATACGCTATACGTTATACGTTATACGTTATACGTTATACGTTATACGTTATACGTTATACGTTATACGTTATACGTTATACGTTATACGTTATACGTTATACGTTATACGTTATACGTTATACGTTGTACGTTATACGTTATAAGTTGTACGTTATACGATATACGTTATACGTTATTCTTTATACGTTCTTCGTTACACGTTATACATTATACGTTATACGTTATACGTTATACGTTTTACGTTATTCGTTATACGTTATACGTTATACGATATACGTTATACGTTATACGTTATACGTCATAGGTTATACGTTATACGTTATACGTTGTACGTTATACGTTATAAGTTATACGTTATACGTCATAGGTTATACGTTGAACGTTATACGTTATACGTAGTATGTAATGCGTCGTACGTTTTACGTTATTCGTTATACGTTATACGTTATACGTTGTACGTTATACGTTATACGTTATACGTTATACGTTATACGTTATACGTTATACGTTATACGTTATACGTTATACGTTATACGTTATACGTTATAAGTTATACGTTATACGTTATACGTTATACGTTATACGTTATACGTTATACGTTATACGTTATACGTTATACGATATACGTTATACGTTATTCTTTATACGTTATACGTTATACGTTATACGTTATACGTTATACGTTTTACGTTATTCGTTATACGTTATACGTTATACGTTATACGTTATACGTTATACGTTATACGTTATACGTTATACGTTATACGTTATACGTTATACGTTATACGTTATACGTTATAAGTTATACGTTATACGTTATACGTTATACGTTATACGTCATAGGTTATACGTTATACGTTATGCGTTATACGTTATACATTATACGTTATACGATATACGTTATACGTTATACGTTATGCGTTCTTCGATACACGTTATACGTTATTCGGTATGCGTTATACGTTATACGTTATACGTTATACGTTATACGTTATACTTTATACGTTATACGTTTACGTCATAGGTTATACGTTATACGTCATAGGTTATACGTTATACGTTATACGTTATACGTTATGCGTCCTTCGATACACGTTATACGTTATTCGGTATGCGTTATACGTTATACGTTATACGTTATACGTTATACGTCATAGGTTATACGTTATACGTTATGCGTTATACGTTATACATTATACGTTATACGATATACGTTATACGTTATACGTTATACGTCATAGGTTATACGTTATTCGTTATGCGTTATACGTTATACATTATACGTTATACGATATACGTTATACGTTATACGTTATGCGTTCTTCGATACACGTTATACGTTATTCGGTATGCGTTATACGTTATACGTTATACGTTATACGTTATACGTTATACTTTATACGTTATACATTTACGTCATAGGTTATACGTTATACGTCATAGGTTATACGTTATACGTTATACGTTATACGTTATGCGTTCTTCGATACACGTTATACGTTATTCGGTATGCGTTATACGTTATACGTTATACGTTATACGTTATACGTTATACTTTATACGTTATACGTTTACGTCATAGGTTATACGTTATACGTCATAGGTTATACGTTATACGTCATAGGTTATACGTTATACGTTATACGTTATACGTTATACGTTATACGATATACGTTATACGTTATACGTTATACGTTATACGTTATGCGTTATACGTTCTACGATATTCGTTATACGTTATACGTTATTAGTTATACGTTATACGTTTTACGTTATACGTCATAGGTTATACGTTATACGTTATGCGTTATACGTTATACATTATACGTTATACGATATACGTTATACGTTATGCGTTATGCGTTCTTCGTTACACGTTATACGTTATTCGGTGTGCGTTATACGTTATACGTTATACGTTATACGTTATACGTTATACGTTATACTTTATACGTTATACGTTATACGTCATCGGTTATACGTTATACGTTATACGTTGTACGTTATACGTTATAAGTTATACGTTATACGTCATAGGTTATACGTTGAACGTTATACGTTATACGTAGTATGTAATGCGTCGTACGTTTTACGTTATTCGTTATACGTTATACGTTATACGTTGTACGTTATACGTTATACGTTATACGTTATACGCTATACGTTATACGTTATACGTTATACGTTATACGTTATACGTTATACGTTATACGTTACACGTTATACGTTATACGTTATACGTTATACGTTATACGTTATACGTTGTACGTTATACGTTATAAGTTGTACGTTATACGATATACGTTATACGTTATTCTTTATACGTTCTTCGTTACACGTTATACATTATACGTTATACGTTATACGTTATACGTTTTACGTTATTCGTTATACGTTATACGTTATACGATATACGTTATACGTTATACGTTATACGTTATACGTTACACGTTATACGTTATACTTTATACGTTATAGGTGTTACGTTATACGTTATACGTCATAGGTTATACGTTATATGTTATACGTTATACGTTATACGTTATACGTTATACGTCATACGTTATACGTTATACGTTATACGTTATACGTTATACGATATACGTTATTCGTAATACGTTATACGTGATACGTTATACTTTGTACGTTATACGTTATACGTTATACGTTATACATTATACGTTATACGTTATACGTTATACGTCATAGGTTATACGTTATATGTTATACGTTATACGTTATACGTTATACGTCATACGTTATACGTTATACGTTATACGTTATACGTTATGCGTTATACGATATACGTTATACGTTATACGTTACACGTTATACGTCATAGGTTATACGTTATACGTTATACGTTATACGTTATACGTTATACGTTATACGTTATACGTCATAGGTTATACGTTATATGTTATACGTTATACGTTATACGTTATACGTCACACGTTATACGTTATACGTTATACGTTATACGTTATACGTTATACGTTATACGTTATACGTTATTCGTAATACGTTATACGTGATACGTTATACTTTGTACGTTATACGTTATACGTTATACGTTATACATTATACGTTATACGTTATACATTACATGTTATACGTTATACATTACATGTTGTGCGTTATACGTTATACGTTATACGTTATACGTTATACGTTATACGTTATACGTTATAGGTTATAAGTTGTACGTTATACGATATACGTTATACGTTATTCTTTATACGTTCTTCGTTACACGTTATACATTATACGTTATACGTTATACGTTATACGTTTTACGTTATTCGTTATACGTTATACGTTATACGATATACGTTATACGTTATACGTTATACGTTATACGTTACACGTTATACGTTATACTTTATACGTTATAGGTGTTACGTTATACGTTATACGTCATAGGTTATACGTTATATGTTATACGTTATACGTTATACGTTATACGTTATACGTCATACGTTATACGTTATACGTTATACGTTATACGTTATACGATATACGTTATTCGTAATACGTTATACGTGATACGTTATACTTTGTACGTTATACGTTATACGTTATACGTTATACATTATACGTTATACGTTATACGTTATACGTCATAGGTTATACGTTATATGTTATACGTTATACGCTATACGTTATACGTCATACGTTATACGTTATACGTTATACGTTATACGTTATGCGTTATACGATATACGTTATACGTTATACGTTACACGTTATACGTCATAGGTTATACGTTATACGTTATACGTTATACGTTATACGTTATACGTTATACGTTATACGTCATAGGTTATACGTTATATGTTATACGTTATACGTTATACGTTATACGTCACACGTTATACGTTATACGTTATACGTTATACGTTATACGTTATACGTTATACGTTATACGTTATTCGTAATACGTTATACGTGATACGTTATACTTTGTACGTTATACGTTATACGTTATACGTTATACATTATACGTTATACGTTATACATTACATGTTATACGTTATACATTACATGTTGTGCGTTATACGTTATACGTTATACGTTATACGTTATACGTTATACGTTATACGTTATACGTTATACGTGATACGTTATACGTTATACGTTATACGTTATACGTTATACGTTATACGCTATACGTTATACGTTATACGTTATACGTTATACGTTATACGTTATACGTTATACGTTATACGTTATACGTTATACGTTATACGTTATACGTTGTACGTTATACGTTATAAGTTGTACGGTATACGATATACGTTATACGTTATTCTTTATACGTTCTACGTTACACGTTATACGTTATACGTTATACGTTTTACGTCATTCGTTATACGTTATACGTTATACGATATACGTTATACGTTATACGTTATACGTTATACGCTATGCGTTATACGTTCTACGATATTCGTTATACGTTATACGTTATTAGTTATACGTTATACGTTATACGTTATACGTCATAGGTTATACGTTATACGTTATGCGTTATACGTTATACATTATACGTTATACGATATACGTTATACGTTATGCGTTATGCGTTCTTCGTTACACGTTATACGTTATTCGGTATGCGTTATACGTTATACGTTATACGTTATACGTTACACGTTATACTTTATACGTTATACGTTATACGTTATACGTTATACGTTATACGTTGTACGTTATACGTTATAAGTTGTACGGTATACGATATACGTTATACGTTATTCTTTATACGTTCTACGTTACACGTTATACGTTATACGTTATACGTTATACGTTATACGTTATACTTTATACGTTATACGTTATACGTCATAGGTTATACGTTATACGTTATACGTTGTACGTTATACGTTATAAGTTATACGTTATACGTCATAGGTTATACGTTGAACGTTATACGTTATACGTAGTATGTAATGCGTCGTACGTTTTACGTTATTCGTTATACGTTATACGTTATACGTTGTACGTTATACGTTATACGTTATACGTTATACGCTATACGTTATACGTTATACGTTATACGTTATACGTTATACGTTATACGTTATACGTTATACGTTATACGTTATACGTTATACGTTATACGTTATACGTTATACGTTATACGTTGTACGTTATACGTTATAAGTTGTACGTTATACGATATACGTTATACGTTATTCTTTATACGTTCTTCGTTACACGTTATACATTATACGTTATACGTTATACGTTATACGTTTTACGTTATTCGTTATACGTTATACGTTATACGATATACGTTATACGTTATACGTTATACGTCATAGGTTATACGTTATACGTTATACGTTGTACGTTATACGTTATAAGTTATACGTTATACGTCATAGGTTATACGTTGAACGTTATACGTTATACGTAGTATGTAATGCGTCGTACGTTTTACGTTATTCGTTATACGTTATACGTTATACGTTGTACGTTATACGTTATACGTTATACGTTATACGCTATACGTTATACGTTATACGTTATACGTTATACGTTATACGTTATACGTTATACGTTATACGTTATACGTTATACGTTATACGTTATACGTTATACGTTATACGTTATACGTTATACGTTATACGTTATACGTTATACGTTATACGTTATACGTTATACGTTATACGTTATTCTTTATACGTTATACGTTATACGTTATACGTTATACGTTATACGTTTTACGTTATTCGTTATACGTTATACGTTATACGTTATACGTTATACGTTATACGTTATACGTTATACGTTATACGTTATACGTTATACGTTATACGTTATACGTTATACGTTATAAGTTATACGTTATACGTTATACGTTATACGTTATACGTCATAGGTTATACGTTATACGTTATGCGTTATACGTTATACATTATACGTTATACGATATACGTTATACGTTATACGTTATGCGTTCTTCGATACACGTTATACGTTATTCGGTATGCGTTATACGTTATACGTTATACGTTATACGTTATACGTTATACTTTATACGTTATACGTTTACGTCATAGGTTATACGTTATACGTCATAGGTTATACGTTATACGTTATACGTTATACGTTATGCGTTCTTCGATACACGTTATACGTTATTCGGTATGCGTTATACGTTATACGTTATACGTTATACGTCATAGGTTATACGTTATACGTTATGCGTTATACGTTATACATTATACGTTATACGATATACGTTATACGTTATACGTTATGCGTTCTTCGATACACGTTATACGTTATTCGGTATGCGTTATACGTTATACGTTATACGTTATACGTTATACGTTATACTTTATACGTTATACGTTTACGTCATAGGTCTTACGTTATACGTCATAGGTTATACGTTATACGTCATAGGTTATACGTTATACGTTATACGTTATACGTTATACGTTATACGATATACGTTATACGTTATACGTTATACGTTATACGTTATGCGTTATACGTTCTACGATATTCGTTATACGTTATACGTTATTAGTTATACGTTATACGTTATACGTTATACGTCATAGGTTATACGTTATACGTTATGCGTTATACGTTATACATTATACGTTATACGATATACGTTATACGTTATGCGTTATGCGTTCTTCGTTACACGTTATACGTTATTCGGTGTGCGTTATACGTTATACGTTATACGTTATACGTTATACGTTATACTTTATACGTTATACGTTATACGTCATAGGTTATACGTTATACGTTATACGTTGTACGTTATACGTTATAAGTTATACGTTATACGTCATAGGTTATACGTTGAACGTTATACGTTATACGTAGTATGTAATGCGTCGTACGTTTTACGTTATTCGTTATACGTTATACGTTATACGTTGTACGTTATACGTTATACGTTATACGTTATACGCTATACGTTATACGTTATACGTTATACGTTATACGTTATACGTTATACGTTATACGTTATACGTTATACGTTATACGTTATACGTTATACGTTATACGTTATACGTTGTACGTTATACGTTATAAGTTGTACGTTATACGATATACGTTATACGTTATTCTTTATACGTTCTTCGTTACACGTTATACATTATACGTTATACGTTATTTTTTTTTTTTTTTTTTTATTAACGTGGGGGAAATCTTCGAAAGACCCCCCCGCCGCCTGGGGAGGGGCGGGGGGAGTGTGGGATTCCCCGCGCCCGGAAGGAAACCCATCGGGCGCGGGACCTACCCACTAAAACCCACCACGGTGGCCATCCTCGCACTATGCAGGGGGAGCACCTGGGACCGAAGACATCATAACATCAGGTGCTCCCCCGTGCAGGGCTCTCGCGCCCGTGTCCTCCCGTTCCAGGGAAGGGAGGGGGTACTTCACCCTCCCTTCCCTGTTTTCTCCTCGGCGCTCTGGCGCCCGACGTCGGAGCAGGGCCACACTGCTCCGACGTCCCACTCCCGGGGGCCGCCCGAGGGCGGCCGCGAGTCCCACACTCGCGACCGCCCACGGCCCCCATAGCCGCGCCGGAGGCACGGCCCTGGGACCGTGCCGTCGGCGCGGCCGCACCCCGGCTCGTACGCTCCCGAGGGCGGCTCTGGCCTCTCCGCCCTCGAGAGCGTCGCCGTCCCTTATTCCTCCCACCCCTCAGACGACGGGCGGTGGCACGAGCCTCAAGGGCTACGCACCCCCGCCCGCCGCTCTCAGGGTGGCCTCCCCAGCCCTTCCGGAGGCCCACCCGCCCCCGGCCTCGGACGAGGCCTCGCTCGCGGTCTCCCGCTCTCGCGAATGCGGCTCGCGGCCTCCTTCCGCGAGATTACCTCCTCGCAGAAGGAGGCCACGGCCCGCCACTTCGTCTCGCTGCCGAGCATGGCCTGTACCACGCCCGGCAGCGATAGGTCCGCCCCAATCACGGCCGTGAGGACACGGCGCTCCACCCCCCAGGCCGGACACACCTCGAGGGCGTGTTGCGCCGTGTCCTCGTCCGCTGGACAGTGCCAGCAGCGCGCCGCCTCTTCCACACCGAACCGGCACAGGTACTGACCGAAGCATCCGTGCCCGGACAGCACCTGCACCAACCGGTAGGTGAGTGAGCCGAAGCGCCTACCCAGCCACTCAAACAGGACCGGCCGGATAGCCCGGACAGTCCTCTGGCCGAACAACGGCTCGGCCAGCCGCTGCTGCCAAAGCTGCAGCATGGACTCCCGGGCCTGGCGCCTGAGGGCCTCCACCTCGCATCCCGCCAGGACCACCCCATCCTCGCGGGCGCGCATGCGGCCCTCGTAGAAAGCCGCATGCGCGCCCGCGATCAAGTCCGCCGGGGGTAGCCCTGACAGGACGCTCGCCGCCTCATACGAAACGGTCCGGTACCCCCGGGCGATCCGCAGTGCAAGCCGCCTTTGAACCCGGCGCAGCAATACCTTGCTGCGCCGGGAGGCGGCCAGGTCGCCCGCCCAAACGGGGGCCCCGTATAGGGCCACCGAGTGGACCATTCCCGCGTAGAGGCGGCGAACCCGGTCACTCGGGCCCCGCAGGTTGGGGAGGATACGGCCCAAAGCGCCAACTATCCTCTCCAACCGCGGGGCCAGGGCCCGGAAATGGCCCTCGAAGCGCCAGTGGCTGTCGAGGTGAAGTCCCAGATATTTCATCTGAGACCTCACCTCGACGTCTGTCTCACCCACCCGGATCAGGGGGGGAGGCGGCTCTCCCCGGGGTCTATACATCCCGAGTACCTCGGTTTTGTGGAGAGCCACCTCCAAACCGATCCCCCTGATCCGGGAGACGACGCGCCGGGCACCGTCCTCGGCGGCCCGAACAGCCCCCCTCCAGTCCCCCCCGACGGCCAACAACAAGGTGTCGTCCGCGTAACATGTCAGACTGACGCCGTCGGGGAGGTCTTCGGCCCGCAGGACGGTGTCGTACCCGAGGTTCCACAGCAGGGGTTCTAACACCGACCCCTGCGGAACCCCGGAGTACACCGCTCTCCTCTCCGTCCCGCACCGGCCCGGATACTCGGTCCACCTGTCGCGGAGGTAGTCCTCGACGACTGCCCTAAGGTAGGCGGGGACTCGATGTTCCTCAAGCCTCCGCCTAATCGCCGCCCAGGGTAGGGTGTTAAACGCATTGGCGATGTCCAAGGACACCGCCAATGCCACCCCACCCCGGGAGACCGCCGAGGCCGAGAGGGACCGGACGCGTCGAATCGCGTCGATCGTCGACCGGCCCTCCCGGAACCCGAACTGGCACTCCGCCAGCCCGGGCCCACCCCGCGACAGGTGCCCGACGATGCGGGCCGCCACGACTCTTTCTAGGAGCTTGCCCACATCGTCGAGCAGGCAAATCGGCCGGTACGCTGACGGAGAGTCCGCGGGCCTACCCTCTTTCCGGAGGAGGACCATTCGGGCCACCTTCCATGCGGAGGGGAATCGCCCGGCCTCCAGGCAGCGGTCGAATAGCTCCCGGAGGCCGTCACCCAGGACGTCCGCGGCCAAGACCAAGACTCGGCCGGGCACTCCCGAAGGACCCGGGGCAGTATCCTTCGCCCCGAGTCTTCGGATGGCCGCGGCTAGCTCCCCAGCCGAGACCCCCAGCTCCGCGGACCAGGTGGTCGGGTCCGCAGAGGGACGTGGCCCGCTCTCCCCCACGATCGGGAAGAGCGTGTCGACCACGTCCCTCAAGAGCTGGGGGTCGAGACCCTCGGTGATCGGGGGCGCCCATGGCCGGAGTTTATTCAGAACTATCCGGTATGGGCGCCCCCATGGATCCCGCTCGAGGGTCTCGAGGAGCTCCTTCCAGCTCTGGGCCTTGGCCCGTTTGATGGCGACCTGCAGAGCCCTCTTTCCCGCGCGATAGGACTCGTACAGTTCCGCCGCCCTAGCCCGCGCGCCGTCGTCGCCGTTCCGTCCGGCCCGACGACGCGCGCGGGTGTACTGGCGTCGGGCCCGGACGCATGCTGTCCGCAATTCCCCGATTTCGCCCGACCACCAGTACACCGCCCGACGAGGAGACCGCGGCCCGGCCCGGGGCATCGCCGCGTCGCAAATGCGCGCGACGGCGCTCCCGAGCCGAGCCACGGCCCCCTCCAGGTCGGGCAGCCTGGTCTCCCGTCGAGGCCAGGTTTCGGCCAGAGCGGCTGCCACCAGGACGTCCTTGTCAAGGCGCCGAAGCGCCCATCTGCGTGGTGGTGGTGGGGCGCTACCCGCTCCCGGGCGGAGGTGTCGGTGCGGGGCCGCGGCGGCCTCGGGGGAGGTCAAGACCACGCGGATATACCGGTGGTCCGATAATGTCTCCTCCCCCACCACCACGTCCCACCCGGACACCATACGCGCGGCGCCGGGGGATCCAAACGTCAAATCCACTATGGACCCTCCCCCGCGCCGCACGCACGTCAGCTCCGACCCCCGGTTAATCAACCGGAGGTCGAAGCCCGCCGCCCAGTCGCCCAGAGCCTCGCCCCTCCGATTGGTCCTGGGGGACCCCCATGCCACAGACCAGGCATTGAAGTCCCCCAGGACCAGCACCGGCCGGGGCGCAATCCTTGTGAGGCACGCCCCCACCCCGGCCAAGTACTGCTCGAAGGCAGCAAGGCCGCAGTTGGGCGAAACGTAGCACCCCACCACGGCGACTCCCCCCCTCTGGACGGCGACGAATCCTGCCCCGTTCTCCAGTAAGGAGAACGGAGGGGACCCGTCACCGCCCTGCCACACAGCCGCCACCAAGCCGGCCGCATCCCCCATCCAATGCGGATGGTCGGGGACGCGGTACGGCTCGGCGGCGACTGCCAGACCACCCCCCCACTCCGCCAGCGTCTGACATATCAGGTCCTGCGCTGCACGGCAGTGGTTGAGGTTGGCCTGCAGGAGGAGGCGGGGAGCCATTATTTGATGGCCTCCTCACCGCCTCCTGGTGGCACCTCCGTGAGGACGGCGGCGGGGCCGATGTCCACCTCCATCGCGGACACCAACGCCGTCGCCGCCTCCGACCTCTTCCTTGCGACCGTCGCGTCGGTCGCGGCCAGGTCCGCGGGCGCCGCGGCGCTCGCAGCTGGGGCCGCTCTCACCGGCGCCGGGAGCGGCCCCGGCGCCCCTCTCCTCTGCCCTCGTCGGGATGGGGGGGTACATTGCTTCCCCCCCATTCGGTGCGCGGCTGGTCTCCCCATGTCCGCACACAGCGGGCACTTGGGGGCCGCCGCGCAGTGGCTCGCGCGGTGGCCTTCGGCACCGCAGCGGTAACAAGTACCGCTGCGGTCCACCGCGGAGGTGCACCGCTGCCTGACATGGCCCGTCTCCAGACAGCGGTAGCACTGGAGTGGGCGTTGGGCGAGGACCTCGATCCTCGCCGACACCCACCCCACCACGATCCTCCCGACTGCTTCTAACTTCCGGGCAGCCGGAAGAGGGCACCGTGCCCACACCGCTCCCAGGCCGGTGGAGGACCGCCGGACCTCCCCGGTCCGGATGTCCCCCTCAGAGCAGCCACCGGCCTGGGCCAGCGCCCTGGCCACCTCCTCCCGGGTGACCGAGTCGTCCAGCCCACAAACGCGCAGCTCCGCGCTCTTTGTGGGCCGGGCGACCCTGACACCCCGGGGTGCCAAGGCCTCGCCCAGCTTTTCGGCCAGTCGGTCCGCCCTGGCTGCGTTGTCGGGGCCGCTCACGCGCAGCATGAGCGCCCCCGTCACCGCCCATCTCGGGCGGACCGACTCGATGGCGAGTGCGGCCAAGGATATCTTTTCCTTGGCCGCTGCCATCACCTCCCCGTAGGAGACGCCCCCCCCCCCTCCGGGACGGTCAGCATGACTGCTGCCGTTGAAGGGGGGCGTCCCAGACGGGGCTTCGCCCTCCCCGCCTTTCCGTCCCTCTTCGGGGCAACCGGCGGGGGAGGCGGCGGCACCCGGGCCGCCCTCCTCGCCGTCCTTCCCGCCCTTCGGCCCAGGACCTCGGTCCACAAGGGACCGGATGGGGGCGGCGGCGGAGGCATTTGTGCCCCCGCCGTCGCCCCCACCACGGCACCCTTGCCCTTCGTCTTTGCCGCAGGGCCCGGAACCGCGATGGTCCCCCCCTGCGGTCCCCCGCCCCCCGGTTGTTTCCCGGGCCCGGTCCTCGGTCCCGCCGGCGCTCCGCCCTTGGGGCGAAGCGCCGCCCGGATTTCGCCGCGGATGACGGCCATCATGGCCGCCATCTTGGCGTCCATGAGGAGCTCGATGCTCCTCATGGACGTCGCTGGTGTGGGGGGAGCTCCCGCCTTCCCCCTCCCACACGTGCAGTCGCCCGTCGGCCCCGGATGAGGGCGCCTCCTAAGGGCGTCCGTCTCCCTCCGCGAGCACGCAAGCTCGTCTTTCAGAGCCTCCACACGCTGCCTCAATTGGGCGTTCGTGTACTCCAAGGCAGCTGGGACACGTCGTCCCAGCTCCTGGAGAGCCCTCCGCGCCTCCGTCGCGGCCTGGCCAACCGACCTCGCGGAGGCTGTAGTCAGCCCCCGCGAGGTGGCGGCCACCTTCTCAATAGACCTCAGGGACGAGGCAATACGGGCCGATACATGGGCCGTATCCTCGTCCCTGAGGTCCTCCTCCCCGTCGCTCACCGTGAGCAACGGTGGAGCAGCGGACGTGGACGGAGCTTCCTCCGTCCTCCGCCCCTCCACCGTCCTGCGCCTCTTTACGCCCGCGGCGCTGGTCGCGGACGCCAGGGACGAGACCGACGCCGTCTCGTCCCCCTCCTCGAACGGCGCCGGGTGGGGCACGAGTGCCCCCTCCGTCGCCACACTTCGCGCCACACGCTCCGACCCCCCTCCCCCTTTTTTCTTTTTTGGAATATTACTCATTCTGTTCCCACGCGTAGGTCGGAAAGTAAGTCGACCCGGGCAGAGCCGCCATACCCGGGCAGGCCTAAATACTCCGGGGGGTCGGCAGGTACCCCGGAGTTGGCCGCTTGGGATTGGGGCCTCCCCCCCAACCACGCATCCCATCACCGCGCACCGTAGCTTAGGATTGGAGGGCAATTTATAGAGTTACCATCCTCGCGGCCCGGGCGGTAAAGCCAAGGCCCCCGTCCCTCCTGCCGTCACGTACCACTCTCAAAGCCAAAAGAGGAATTGGGAGTGGGTCGTTGCGACGACCAACAGGAGTCTTACGGTGTGGTTTGGCATCGGGCACCTCGGGTTTGCCAGTCCCGTACTGTAGCAACAAGCTACAGCCCCTGAGGGATCCCCTCGAAACTTAGACTCACATCGAACAAAATCCACCTACGATTCCCTTCTTCTCTTCTTCTCTTCTACAAACACCTCCAATCCCAGAACATATTATCTTCCTTCTAACCCTTGTGTGTTCGTCCACCGAGTACGTTAGCTCCCCGTCGTCGTACAGATCGAACCATCTTCTCTGCCACCTCTTGGTCCGATTCAGGGGATTACGTTATACGTTATACGTTATACGTTTTACGTTATTCGTTATACGTTATACGTTATACGATATACGTTATACGTTATACGTTATACGTTATACGTTACACGTTATACGTTATACTTTATACGTTATAGGTGTTACGTTATACGTTATACGTCATAGGTTATACGTTATATGTTATACGTTATACGTTATACGTTATACGTCATACGTTATACGTTATACGTTATACGTTATACGTTATACGATATACGTTATTCGTAATACGTTATACGTGATACGTTATACTTTGTACGTTATACGTTATACGTTATACGTTATACATTATACGTTATACGTTATACGTTATACGTCATAGGTTATACGTTATATGTTATACGTTATACGTTATACGTTATACGTCATACGTTATACGTTATACGTTATACGTTATACGTTATGCGTTATACGTTATACGTTATACGTTATACGTTACACGTTATACGTCATAGGTTATACGTTATACGTTATACGTTATACGTTATACGTTATACGTTATACGTCATAGGTTATACGTTATATGTTATACGTTATACGTTATACGTTATACGTCACACGTTATACGTTATACGTTATACGTTATACGTTATACGTTATACGTTATACGTTATTCGTAATACGTTATACGTGATACGTTATACTTTGTACGTTATACGTTATACGTTATACGTTATACATTATACGTTATACGTTATACATTACATGTTATACGTTATACATTACATGTTGTGCGTTATACGTTATACGTTATACGTTATACGTTATACGTTATACGTTATACGTTATACGTTATACGTGATACGTTATACGTTATACGTTATACGTTATACGTTATACGTTATACGCTATACGTTATACGTTATACGTTATACGTTATACGTTATACGTTATACGTTATACGTTATACGTTATACGTTATACGTTATACGTTATACGTTATACGTTGTACGTTATACGTTATAAGTTGTACGGTATACGATATACGTTATACGTTATTCTTTATACGTTCTACGTTACACGTTATACGTTATACGTTATACGTTATACGTTTTACGTTATTCGTTATACGTTATACGTTATACGATATACGTTATACGTTATACGTTATACGCTATGCGTTATACGTTCTACGATATTCGTTATACGTTATACGTTATTAGTTATACGTTATACGTTATACGTTATACGTCATAGGTTATACGTTATACGTTATGCGTTATACGTTATACATTATACGTTATACGATATACGTTATACGTTATGCGTTATGCGTTCTTCGTTACACGTTATACGTTATTCGGTATGCGTTATACGTTATACGTTATACGTTATACGTTATACGTTATACTTTATACGTTATACGTTATACGTTATGCGTTATACGTTATACGTTATACGTTATACGTTACACGTTATACGTCATAGGTTATACGTTATACGTTATACGTTATACATTATACGTTATACGTTATACGTTATACGTTATACGTGATACGTTATACGTTATACGTTATACGTTATACGTTATACGTTATACGTTATACGGTATACGTTATACGTTATACGTTATACGTTATACGTTATACGTTATACGTTATACGTTATACGTTATACGTTATACGTTATACGTTACACGTTATACGTTATAGGTTATACGTTATACGTTATACGTTATACGTTACAAGTTATACGTTATACGTCATAGGTTATACGTTGAACGTTATACGTTATACGATATACGTTATACGTTATGCGTTATGCGTTCTTCGTTACACGTTATACGTTATTCGGTATGCGTTATACGTTATACGTTATACGTTATACGTTATACGTTATACGTTATACGTTATACGTTATACGTTATACGTTATACGTTATACGTTATACGTAATACGTTCTACGTTATACGTTGTACGTTATACGTTATACGTTATACGTTATACGTTATGCGTTATACGTTCTACGATATTCTTTATACGTTATACGTTATTAGTTATACGTTATACATTATACGTTATACGATATACGTTATACGTTATGCGTTATGCGTTCTTCGTTACACGTTATACGTTATTCGGTATGCGTTATACGTTATACGTTATACGTTATACGTTATACTTTATACGTTATACGTTATACGTTATACGTTATACGTTATACGTTATACGTTATACGTTATACGTTATACGTTATACGTTATACGTTACACGTTATACGTCATAGGTTATACGTTATACGTTATACGTTATACGTTATACGTTATACGTTATACGTTATACGTTATACGTTATACGTTATACGTTATACGTCATAGGTTATAGGATATACGTTATACGTTATGCGTTATGCGTTCTTCGTTACACGTTATACGTTATTCGGTATGCGTTATACCTTATACGTTATACGTTATACGTTATACTTTATACGTTATACGTTATACGTTATACGTTATACGTTGAACGTTATACGTTATACGTGGTATGTAATGCGTCGTACGTTTTACGTTATTCGTTATACGTTATACGTTATACGTTATACGTTATACGTTATACGTTATACGTTATACGTTATACGTTATACGTTATACGTTATACGTTATACGTTACACGTTATACGTCAAAGGTTATACGTTATACGTTATACATTATACGTTATACGTTATACGTTATACGTTATACGTTATACGTCATAGGTTATACGTTATGCGTTATACGTTATGCGTTATACGTTATACGTTATACGTTATACGTTATACGTTATACGTTATACGTTATAGGCTATACGTTATACGTTATACGTTATACGTTTTAGGTTATACGTTATACGTTATAAGTTATACGTTATACGTCATAGGTTATACGTTGAACGTTATACGTTATACGTAGTATGTAATGCGTCGTACGTTTTACGTTATTCGTTATACGTTATACGTTATACGTTATACGTTATACGTTATACGTTATACGTTATACGTTATACGTTATACGTTATACGTTATACGTTATACGTTATACGTTATACGTTATACGTTATACGTTATACGTTATACGTTATACGTTATACGTTATACGGTATACGTGATATGTTATACGTTATACGTTATACGTTATGCGTTATACGTTCTACGATATTCTTTATACGTTATACGTTATTAGTTACACGTTATACGTTATACGTTATACGTCATAGGTTATACGTTATACGTTATGCGTTATACGTTATACATTATACATTATACGATATACGTTATACGTTATGCGTTATGCGTTCTTCGTTACACGTTATACGTTATTCGGTATGCGTTATACGTTATACGTTATACGTTATACGTTATACTTTATACGTTATACGTTATACGTTATACGTAATACGTTATACGTTATACGTTATAAATACGTTATACGTTATACGTTATACGTTACACGTTATACGTCACAGGTTATACGTTATACGTTATACGTTATACGTTATACGTTATACGTTATACGTTATACGTTATACGTTATACGTTATACGGTATACGTTATACGTTATACGTTATACGTTATACGTTATACGTTATACGTTCTACGATATTCTTTATACGTTATACGTTATTAGTTATACGTTATACGTTATACGTTATACGTCATAGGTTATACGTTATACGTTATGCGTTATACGTTATACATTATACGTTATACGTTGTACGTTATACGTTATACTTTATACGTTATACGTTATACGTTATACGTTATACGTTATACGTTATACGTTATACGTTATACGTTATACGTTATACGTTATACGTTATACGTTATACGGTATACGTTATACGTTATACGTTATACGTTATTCGTTATAGGTTATACGTTGTACGTTATAAGTTATACGTTATACGTCATAGGTTATACGTTGAGCGTTATACGTTATACGTAGTATGTAATGCGTCATACATTTTACGTTATTCGTTATACGTTATACGTTATACGTTATACGTTATACGTTATACGTTATACGTTATACGTAATACGTTATACGGTATACGTTATACGTTCTTCGTTATACGTTATACGTTATTCGTTATACGTTATACGTTATACGTTATACGTTATACGTTATACGTTATACGTTATACGTTTTTCGATATACGATATACGTTATACGTTATACGTTATACGTTATACGTTATACGTTATACGTTATACGTTATCCGTTATACGTTATACGTTATACGTTATACGTTATACGTTATACGTTATACGTTATACGTTATACGTTATACGTTATACGTTATACGTTATACGTTATACGTTATACGTTATACGTTATACGTTATACGTTATACGTTATACGTTATACGTTATACGTTATACGTTATACGTTATACGTTATACGTTATACGTTATACGTTAAACGTTATACGTTATACGTTATACGTTATACGTTATACGTTATACGTTATACGTTATACGTTATACGTTATACGTTATACGTTATACGTTATACGTTATACGTTATACGTTATACCTTATACGTTCTACTTTATACGTTATACGTTATACGTTATACGTTATACGTTATACGTTATACGTCATACGTTATACGTTATACGTTATACGTTATACGTTATACGTTGTACGTTATACGTTATAAGTTGTACGTTATTCGATATACGTTATACGTTATTCGTTATACGTACTTCGTTACACGTTATACGTTATACGTTATACGTTATACGTTATACGTTATACGTTATACGTTATACGTTATACGTTTTACGATATACGATATACGTTATACGTTATGCGATATACGTTATACGTTATACTTTATACGTTATAGGGGTTACGTTATACGTTATTCGTTATACGTTATTCGTAATACATTATACGTGATACGTTATACTTTGTACGTTATACCTTATACATTATACGTTATACGTTATACGTTATACATTACATGTTAAGCGTTATACGTTATACGTTATACGTTATACGTTATACGTTATACGTTATACGTTATACGTTATACGTTATACGTTATACGTTATACGTTATATGTTATACGTTATACGTTATACGTTATACGTTATACGTTATACGTTATACGTTATACGTTATACGTTATACGTTATACGTTGTACGTTATACGTTATAAGTTGTACGTTATACGATATACGTTATACGTTATTCTTTATACGTGCTTCGTTACACGTTATACGTTATACGTTATACGTTATACGTTTTACGTTATTCGTTATACGTTATACGTTATACGATATACCTTATACGTTATACGTTATACGTTATGCGTTATACGTTCTACGATATTCGTTATACGTTATACGTTATTAGTTATACGTTATACGTTATACGTTCTTCGTTATACGTTATACGTTATTCGTTATACGTTATACGTTATACGTTATACGTTATACGTTATACGTTATACGTTATACGTTATACGTTATACGTTATACGTTATACGTTATACGTTATACGTTATACGTTATACGTTATACGTTATACGTTATACGTTATACGGTATACGTGATACGTTATACGTTATACGTTATACGTTATGCGTTATACGTTCTACGATATTCTTTATACGTTATACGTTATTAGTTACACGTTATACGTTATACGTTATACGTCATAGGTTATACGTTATACGTTATGCGTTATACGTTATACATTATACGTTATACGATATACGTTATACGTTATGCGTTATGCGTTCTTCGTTACACGTTATACGTTATTCGGTATGCGTTATACGTTATACGTTATACGTTATACGTTATACGTTATACTTTATACGTTATACGTTATACGTTATACGTTATACGTTATACGTTATACGTTATACGTTATACGTTATAAATACGTTATACGTTATACGTTATACGTTACACGTTATACGTCACAGGTTATACGTTATACGTTATACGTTATACGTTATACGTTATACGTTATACGTTATACGTTATACGTTATACGTTATACGGTATACGTTATACGTTATACGTTATACGATATACGTTATACGTTATACGTTCTACGATATTCTTTATACGTTATACGTTATTAGTTATACGTTATACGTTATACGTTATACGTCATAGGTTATACGTTATACGTTATGCGTTATACGTTATACATTATACGTTATACGTTGTACGTTATACGTTATACTTTATACGTTATACGTTATACGTTATACGTTATACGTTATACGTTATACGTTATACGTTATACGTTATATGTTATACGTTATACGTTATACGTTATACGTTATACGGTATACGTTATACGTTATACGTTATACGTTATTCGTTATAGGTTATACGTTGTACGTTATAAGTTATACGTTATACGTCATAGGTTATACGTTGAGCGTTATACGTTATACGTAGTATGTAATGCGTCATACATTTTACGTTATTCGTTATACGTTATACGTTATACGTTATACGTTATACGTTATACGTTATACGTTATACGTAATACGTTATACGTTATACGTTATACGTTCTTCGTTATACGTTATACGTTATTCGTTATACGTTATACGTTATACGTTATACGTTATACGTTATACGTTATACGTTATACGTTTTTCGATATACGATATACGTTATACGTTATACGTTATACGTTATACGTTATACGTTATACGTTATACGTTATCCGTTATACGTTATACGTTATACGTTATACGTTATACGTTATACGTTATACGTTATACGTTATACGTTATACGTTATACGTTATACGTTATACGTTATACGTTATACGTTATACGTTATACGTTATACGTTATACGTTATACGTTATACGTTATACGTTATACGTTATACGTTATACGTTATACGTTATACGTTATACGTTATACGTTATACGTTAAACGTTATACGTTATACGTTATACGTTATACGTTATACGTTATACGTTATACGTTATACGTTATACGTTATACGTTATACGTTATACGTTATACGTTATACGTTATACGTTATACCTTATACGTTATACTTTATACGTTATACGTTATACGTTATACGTTATACGTTATACGTTATACGTCATACGTTATACGTTATACGTTATACGTTATACGTTATACGTTGTACGTTATACGTTATAAGTTGTACGTTATTCGATATACATTATACGTTATTCGTTATACGTACTTCGTTACACGTTATACGTTATACGTTATACGTTATACGTTATACGTTATACGTTATACGTTATACGTTATACGTTTTACGATATACGATATACGTTATACGTTATGCGATATACGTTATACGTTATACTTTATACGTTATAGGGGTTACGTTATACGTTATTCGTTATACGTTATTCGTAATACATTATACGTGATACGTTATACTTTGTACGTTATACCTTATACATTATACATTATACGTTATACGTTATACATTACATGTTAAGCGTTATACGTTATACGTTATACGTTATACGTTATACGTTATACGTTATACGTTATACGTTATACGTTATACGTTATACGTTATACGTTATATGTTATACGTTATACGTTATACGTTATACGTTATACGTTATACGTTATACGTTATACGTTATACGTTATACGTTATACGTTGTACGTTATACGTTATAAGTTGTACGTTATACGATATACGTTATACGTTATTCTTTATACGTGCTTCGTTACACGTTATACGTTATACGTTATACGTTATACGTTTTACGTTATTCGTTATACGTTATACGTTATACGATATACCTTATACGTTATACGTTATACGTTATGCGTTATACGTTCTACGATATTCGTTATACGTTATACGTTATTAGTTATACGTTATACGTTATACGTTATACGTTATACGTCATAGGTTATACGTTATACGTTATGCGTTATACGTTATACATTATACGTTATACGATATACGTTATACGTTATACGTTATACGTTATACGTCATAGGTTATACGTTATACGTTATACGTTATGCGTTATACGTTATACGTTATACGTTATACGTTATACGTTATACGTAGTATGTAATGCGTCATACATTTTACGTTATTCGTTATACGTTATACGTTATACGTTATACGTTATACGTTATACGTTATACGTTACACGTTATACGTTATACGTTATACGTTAAACGTTATACGTTATAGGTTATACGTTATACGTTATACGTTATACGTTATACGTTATACGTTATACGTTATACGTTATACGTTTTACGTTATACGTTATAAGTCATACGTTATACGGCATAGGTTATACGTTGAACGTTATACGTTATACGTAGTATGTAATGCGTCGTACGTTTTACGTTATTCGTTATACGTTATACGTTATACGTTGTACGTTATACGTTATACGTTATACGTTATACGTTATACGTTATACGTTATACGTTATACGTTATACGTTATACGTTATACGATATACGTTATACGTTATACGTTATACGTTATACGTTATACGTTATACGTTATACGTTATACGTTATACGTTATACGTTATACGTTATACGTTATACGTTATACGTTATACGTTATACGTTATACGTTATACGTTATACGTCATACGTTATACGTCATACGTTATACGTTATACGTAATACGTTATACGTTATACGTTATACGTTATACGTTATACGTTATACGTTATACGTTATACGTTATACGTTATACGTTATACGTTATACGTTATACGTTATTCGTTATACGTTGTACGTTATACGTTATACGTTATACGTTATACGTTATACGTTATACGTTATACGTTATACGTTATACGTTATACGTTATACGTTATACGTTATACGTTATACGTTGTACGTTATACGTTATACGTTATACGTTATACGTTGTACGTTATACGTTATAAGTTGTACGTTACAAGTTATACGTTATACGTCTTAGGTTATACGTTGAACGTTATACGTTATACGTAGCATGTAATGCGTCATACGTTTTACGTTATTCGTTGTACGTTTTTCGTTACAAGTTATACGTTATACGTTATACGTTATACGTCATAAGTTATACGTTATACGTTATACGTTATGCGTTATACGTGATACGTTATACGTTATACGTTATACGTTATGCGTTATACGTTGTACGATATTCGTTATACGTTATACGTTATTAGTTATACGTCTTAGGTTATACGTTATACGTTATACGTTATACGTTATACGTCATAGGTTATACGTTATACGTTATACGTTATACGTTATACATTATACGTTATACGTTATACGTTATACGTTATACGTTATACGTTATACGTTATACGTTATACGTTATACGTTATACGTTATACGTTAAACGTTATGGGTTATATGTTATACGTTGTACGTTATACGTTATACGTTATACGTTATACGTTATACGTTATACGTTATACGTTATACGTTATACGTTATACGTTATACGTTATACGTTATACGTTATACGTTATACGTTATACGTTATACGTTATACGTTATACGTTATACGTTATACATCACATGTTATACGTTATACGTTATACGTTATACGTTATACGTTATACGTTATACGTTATACGTTATACGTTATACGTTATACGTCATAGGTTATACGTTATACGTTATACGTTATACGTTATACGTTATACGTTATACGTTATACGTTATACGTCATAGGTTATACGTTATACGTTATACGTTATGCGTTATACGTTATACGTTATACGTTATACGTTATGCGTTTTACGTTGTACGATATTCGTTATACGTTATACGTTATTAGTTATACGTAATACGGTATACGTTATACGTTGTACGTTACATGTTATACGTCATAGGTTATACGTTGAACGTTATACGTTATACGTTATACGTTATACGTTATACGTTATACGTTATACGTTATACGTTATACGTTATACGTTATACGTTATACGTTATACGTTATACGTTATACGTTATACGTTATACGTTATACGTTATACGTTATACGTTATACGTTATACGTTATACGTTATGCGTTATACGTTATACGTTATACGTTATACGTTATACGTTATACGTTATACGTTATACGTTATACGTTATACGTTATACGTGATACGTTATACGTTATACGTTATACGTTATACGTTATACGTTATACGTTATGCGTTATACGTTCTACGATATTCGTTATACGTTATACGTTATACGTTATACGTTATACGTTATACGTTATACGTTATACGTTATACGTTATACGTTATACGTGATACGTTATACGTTATACGTTATACGTTATACGTTATACGTTATATGCTATACGTTATACGTTATACGTTATACGTTATACGTTATACGTTATACGTTATACGTTATACGTTATACGTCATAGGTTATACGTTATACGTTATACGTTATACGTTATACGTTATACGTTATACGTTATACGTTATACGTCATAGGTTATACGTTATACGTTATACGTTATGCGTTATACGTTATACGTTATACGTTATACGTTATGCGTTATACGTTGTACGATATTCGTTATACGTTATACGTTATTAGTTATACGTAATACGGTATACGTTATACGTTGTACGTTACATGTTATACGTCATAGGTTATACGTTGAACGTTATACGTTATACGTAGTATGTAATGCGTCATACATTTTACGATATTCGTTATACGTTTTTCGTTACAAGTTATACGTTATACGTTATACGTTATACGTCATAGGTTATACGTTATACGTTATACGTTATACGTTAAACATTATACGTTATACGTTATACGTTATACGTTATACGTTATACGTTATACGTTATACGTTATACGTTATACGTTATACGTTATACGTTATACGTTATACGTTATACGTTATACGTTATACGTTATACGTTATACGTCATAGGTTATACGTTATACGTTATACGTTATACGTTATACGTTATACGTCATACGTTATACGTTATACGTTATACGTTATACGTTATACGTTATACGTTATACGTTATACGTTATATGTTATACGTTATACGTTATACGTTATACGTTATACGGTATACGTTATACGTTATACGTTATACGTTATTCGTTATAGGTTATACGTTGTACGTTATAAGTTATACGTTATACGTCATAGGTTATACGTTGAGCGTTATACGTTATACGTAGTATGTAATGCGTCATACATTTTACGTTATTCGTTATACGTTATACGTTATACGTTATACGTTATACGTTATACGTTATACGTTATACGTAATACGTTATACGTTATACGTTATACGTTCTTCGTTATACGTTATACGTTATTCGTTATACGTTATACGTTATACGTTATACGTTATACGTTATACGTTATACGTTATACGTTTTTCGATATACGATATACGTTATACGTTATACGTTATACGTTATACGTTATACGTTATACGTTATACGTTATCCGTTATACGTTATACGTTATACGTTATACGTTATACGTTATACGTTATACGTTATACGTTATACGTTATACGTTATACGTTATACGTTATACGTTATACGTTATACGTTATACGTTATACGTTATACGTTATACGTTATACGTTATACGTTATACGTTATACGTTATACGTTATACGTTATACGTTATACGTTATACGTTAAACGTTATACGTTATACGTTATACGTTATACGTTATACGTTATACGTTATACGTTATACGTTATACGTTATACGTTATACGTTATACGTTATACGTTATACGTTATACGTTATACCTTATACGTTATACTTTATACGTTATACGTTATACGTTATACGTTATACGTTATACGTTATACGTCATACGTTATACGTTATACGTTATACGTTATACGTTATACGTTGTACGTTATACGTTATAAGTTGTACGTTATTCGATATACATTATACGTTATTCGTTATACGTACTTCGTTACACGTTATACGTTATACGTTATACGTTATACGTTATACGTTATACGTTATACGTTATACGTTATACGTTTTACGATATACGATATACGTTATACGTTATGCGATATACGTTATACGTTATACTTTATACGCTATAGGGGTTACGTTATACGTTATTCGTTATACGTTATTCGTAATACATTATACGTGATACGTTATACTTTGTACGTTATACCTTATACATTATACATTATACGTTATACGTTATACATTACATGTTAAGCGTTATACGTTATACGTTATACGTTATACGTTATACGTTATACGTTATACGTTATACGTTATACGTTATACGTTATACGTTATACGTTATATGTTATACGTTATACGTTATACGTTATACGTTATACGTTATACGTTATACGTTATACGTTATACGTTATACGTTATACGTTGTACGTTATACGTTATAAGTTGTACGTTATACGATATACGTTATACGTTATTCTTTATACGTGCTTCGTTACACGTTATACGTTATACGTTATACGTTATACGTTTTACGTTATTCGTTATACGTTATACGTTATACGATATACCTTATACGTTATACGTTATACGTTATGCGTTATACGTTCTACGATATTCGTTATACGTTATACGTTATTAGTTATACGTTATACGTTATACGTTATACGTTATACGTCATAGGTTATACGTTATACGTTATGCGTTATACGTTATACATTATACGTTATACGATATACGTTATACGTTATACGTTATACGTTATACGTCATAGGTTATACGTTATACGTTATACGTTATGCGTTATACGTTATACGTTATACGTTATACGTTATACGTTATACGTAGTATGTAATGCGTCATACATTTTACGTTATTCGTTATACGTTATACGTTATACGTTATACGTTATACGTTATACGTTATACGTTACACGTTATACGTTATACGTTATACGTTAAACGTTATACGTTATAGGTTATACGTTATACGTTATACGTTATACGTTATACGTTATACGTTATACGTTATACGTTATACGTTTTACGTTATACGTTATAAGTCATACGTTATACGGCATAGGTTATACGTTGAACGTTATACGTTATACGTAGTATGTAATGCGTCGTACGTTTTACGTTATTCGTTATACGTTATACGTTATACGTTGTACGTTATACGTTATACGTTATACGTTATACGTTATACGTTATACGTTATACGTTATACGTTATACGTTATACGTTATACGATATACGTTATACGTTATACGTTATACGTTATACGTTATACGTTATACGTTATACGTTATACGTTATACGTTATACGTTATACGTTATACGTTATACGTTATACGTTATACGTTATACGTTATACGTTATACGTTATACGTCATACGTTATACGTCATACGTTATACGTTATACGTAATACGTTATACGTTATACGTTATACGTTATACGTTATACGTTATACGTTATACGTTATACGTTATACGTTATACGTTATACGTTATACGTTATACGTTATTCGTTATACGTTGTACGTTATACGTTATACGTTATACGTTATACGTTATACGTTATACGTTATACGTTATACGTTATACGTTATACGTTATACGTTATACGTTATACGTTATACGTTGTACGTTATACGTTATACGTTATACGTTATACGTTGTACGTTATACGTTATAAGTTGTACGTTACAAGTTATACGTTATACGTCTTAGGTTATACGTTGAACGTTATACGTTATACGTAGCATGTAATGCGTCATACGTTTTACGTTATTCGTTGTACGTTTTTCGTTACAAGTTATACGTTATACGTTATACGTTATACGTCATAAGTTATACGTTATACGTTATACGTTATGCGTTATACGTGATACGTTATACGTTATACGTTATACGTTATGCGTTATACGTTGTACGATATTCGTTATACGTTATACGTTATTAGTTATACGTCTTAGGTTATACGTTATACGTTATACGTTATACGTTATACGTCATAGGTTATACGTTATACGTTATACGTTATACGTTATACATTATACGTTATACGTTATACGTTATACGTTATACGTTATACGTTATACGTTATACGTTATACGTTATACGTTATACGTTATACGTTAAACGTTATGGGTTATATGTTATACGTTGTACGTTATACGTTATACGTTATACGTTATACGTTATACGTTATACGTTATACGTTATACGTTATACGTTATACGTTATACGTTATACGTTATACGTTATACGTTATACGTTATACGTTATACGTTATACGTTATACGTTATACATCACATGTTATACGTTATACGTTATACGTTATACGTTATACGTTATACGTTATACGTTATACGTTATACGTTATACGTTATACGTCATAGGTTATACGTTATACGTTATACGTTATACGTTATACGTTATACGTTATACGTTATACGTTATACGTCATAGGTTATACGTTATACGTTATACGTTATGCGTTATACGTTATACGTTATACGTTATACGTTATGCGTTTTACGTTGTACGATATTCGTTATACGTTATACGTTATTAGTTATACGTAATACGGTATACGTTATACGTTGTACGTTACATGTTATACGTCATAGGTTATACGTTGAACGTTATACGTTATACGTTATACGTTATACGTTATACGTTATACGTTATACGTTATACGTTATACGTTATACGTTATACGTTATACGTTATACGTTATACGTTATACGTTATACGTTATACGTTATACGTTATACGTTATACGTTATACGTTATACGTTATACGTTATGCGTTATACGTTATACGTTATACGTTATACGTTATACGTTATACGTTATACGTTATACGTTATACGTTATACGTTATACGTGATACGTTATACGTTATACGTTATACGTTATACGTTATACGTTATACGTTATGCGTTATACGTTCTACGATATTCGTTATACGTTATACGTTATACGTTATACGTTATACGTTATACGTTATACGTTATACGTCATAGGTTATACGTTATACGTTATACGTTATACGTTATACGTTATACGTTATACGTTATACGTTATACGTCATAGGTTATACGTTATACGTTATACGTTATGCGTTATACGTTATACGTTATACGTTATACGTTATGCGTTATACGTTGTACGATATTCGTTATACGTTATACGTTATTAGTTATACGTAATACGGTATACGTTATACGTTGTACGTTACATGTTATACGTCATAGGTTATACGTTGAACGTTATACGTTATACGTAGTATGTAATGCGTCATACATTTTACGATATTCGTTATACGTTTTTCGTTACAAGTTATACGTTATACGTTATACGTTATACGTCATAGGTTATACGTTATACGTTATACGTTATACGTTAAACATTATACGTTATACGTTATACGTTATACGTTATACGTTATACGTTATACGTTATACGTTATACGTTATACGTTATACGTTATACGTTATACGTTATACGTTATACGTTATACGTTATACGTTATACGTTATACGTTATACGTCATAGGTTATACGTTATACGTTATACGTTATACGTTATACGTTATACGTCATACGTTATACGTTATACGTTATACGTTATACGTTATACGTTATACGTTATACGTTATACGTTATACGTTATACGTTATACGTTATACGTTATACGTTATACGTTATACGTTATACGTTATACGTTATACGTTATACGTCATACGTTATACGTTATACGTTATACGTTATACGTTATACTTTATACGTTATACGTTATACGTTATACGTTATACGTTATACGTTATACTTTATACGTTATACGTTATACGTTACAGGTTATACGTTATACGTTATACGTTATACATTACAAGTTATACGTTATACGTTATACGTTACAAGTTATACGTTATACGTCATAGGTTATACGTTGGACGTTATACGTTATACGTAGCATGTAATGCGTCATACGTTTTACGTTATTCGTTATACGTTTTTCGTTACAAGTTATACGTTATACGTTATACGTTATACGTCATAAGTTATACGTTATACGTTATACGTTATGCGTATACGTGATACGTTATACGTTATACGTTATACGTTATGCGTTATACGTTGTACGATATTCGTTATACGTTATACGTTATTAGTTATACGTCGTAGGTTATACGTTATACGTTATACGTTATACGTTATACGTCATAGGTTATACGTTATACGTTATACGTTATACGTTATACATTATACGTTATACGTTATACGTTATACGTTATACGTTATACGTTATACGTTATACGTTATACGTTATACGTTATACGTTATACGTTATACGTTATACGTTATACGTTATACGTTATACATTACATGTTATACGTTATACGTTATACGTTATACGTTATACGTTATACGTTATACGTTATACGTTATACGTTACACGTTATACGTTATACGTTATACGTTATACATTACACGTTATATGTTACACGTTATACGTTATACGTTATACGTTATACGTTATACGATATACGTTTTACGTTATACGTTGTACGTTAAACGTTATAGGTTATATGTTATACGTTGTACGTTATACGTTATACGTAATACGTTATACGTTATACGTTATACGTTATACGTTATACGTTATACGTTATACGTTATACGTTATACGTTATACGTTACACGTTATACGTCATAGGTTATACGTTATACGTTATACGTTATACGTTATACGTTATACGTTATACGTTATACATTACATGTTATACGTTACACGTTATACGTTATACGTTATACGTTATACGTTATACGTTATACGTTATACGTTATACGTTATACGTTATACGTCATACGTTATACGTTATACGTTATACGTTATACGTTATACGTTATACGTTATACGTTATACGTTATACGTTATACGTTATACGTTATACGATATACGTTATACGTTATACGTTATACGTTATACGTTATACGTTATACGTTATACGTTATACGTTATACGTTATACGTTATACGTTATACGTTATACGTTATACGTTATACGTGATACGTTATACGTTATACGTTATACGTTATACGTTATACGTTATACGTTATACGTTATACGTTATACGTTATACGTTATACGTAATACGTTATACGTCATAGGTTATACGTTATACGTTATACGTTATGCGTTATACGTTATACGTTATACGTTATACGTTATACGTTATGCGTTATACGTTGTACGATATTCGTTATACGT
The DNA here is from genome assembly GCF_051014685.1 of Ptiloglossa arizonensis. NCBI lineage: Eukaryota > Metazoa > Arthropoda > Insecta > Hymenoptera > Colletidae > Ptiloglossa > Ptiloglossa arizonensis. Next base: position 323,014 of record NW_027478601.1, on the reverse strand, counting down.
TATACGTTATTAGTTATACGTTATACGGTATACGTTATACGTTGTACGTTACATGTTATACGTCATAGGTTATACGTTGAACGTTATACGTTATACGTAGTATGTAATGCGTCATACATTTTACGTTATTCGTTATACGTTTTTCGTTACTAGTTATACGTTATACGTTATACGTTATACGTCATAGGTTATACGTTATACGTTATACGTTATACGTTAAACATTATACGTTATACGTTATACGTTATACGTTATACGTTATACGTTATACGTTATACGTTATACGTTATACGTTATACGTTATGCGTTATACGTTCTACGATATTCGTTATACGTTATACGTTATACGTTATACGCTATACATTATACGTTATACATTCAATGTTATATGTTAAACGTTATACGTTATACGTTATACGTTATACGTTATACGTTATACGTTATACGTTATACGTTATACGTTATACGTTATATGCTACACGTTACATGTTATACGTTCTACATTATACGTTATACGTTATACGTTATACGTTATACGTTATACGTTATACGTTATACGTTATACGTCATAGGTTATACGTTATATGTTATACGTTATACGTTATACGTTATACGTTATACGTTATACGTCATAGGTTATACGTTACACGTTATACGTTATACGTTATACGTTATACGTCATACGTTATACGTTATACGTTATACGTTATACGTTATACGTTATACGTTATACGTTATACGTTATACGTTATACGTTATACGTTATACGTTATACGTTATACGTTATACGTTATACGTTATACGTTATACGTTATACGTTATACGTTATACGTTATACGTTTTGCGTTTTACGTTATTCGTTATATGTTATACGTTATACGATATACGTTATACGTTATACGTTATACGTTATACGTTATGCGTTATACGTTCTACGATATTCGTTATACGTTATACGTTATACGTTATACGCTATACATTATACGTTATACATTACATGTTATATGTTAAACGTTATACGTTATACGTTATACGTTATACGTTATACGTTATACGTTATACGTTATATGCTATACGTTACATGTTATACGTTCTACATTATACGTTATACGTTATACGTTATACGTTATACGTTATACGTTATACGTTATACGTCATAGGTTATACGCTATATGTTATACGTTATACGTTATACGTTATACGTTATACGTTATACGTCATACGTTATACGTTATACGTTATACGTTATACGTTATACGTTATACGTTATACGTTATACGTTATTGGTTATACGTTATACGTTATACGTTATACATTACAAGTTATACGTTATACGTTATACGTTACAAGTTATACGTTATACGTCATAGGTTATACGTTGAACGTTATACGTTATACGTAGCATGTAATGCGTCATACGTTTTACGTTATTCGTTATACGTTTTTCGTTACAAGTTATACGTTATACGTTATACGTTATACGTCATAAGTTATACGTTATACGTTATACGTTATACGTTATACGTTATACGTTATACGTTATACGTTATACGTCATACGTTATACGTTATACGTTATACGTTATACGTTATACTTTATACGTTATACGTTATACGTTATACGTTATACGTTATACTTTATACGTTATACGTTATACGTTATAGGTTATACGTTATACGTTATACGTTATACATTACAAGTTATACGTTATACGTTATACGTTACAAGTTATACGTTATACGTCATAGGTTATACGTTGAACGTTATACGTTATACGTAGCATGTAATGCGTCATACGTTTTACGTTATTCGTTATACGTTTTTCGTTACAAGTTATACGTTATACGTTATACGTTATACGTCATAAGTTATACGTTATACGTTATACGTTATGCGTTATGCGTTATACGTTGTACGATATTCGTTATACGTCATACGTTATTAGTTATACGTCATATGTTATACGTTATACGTTATACGTTATACGTTATACCTCACAGGTTATACGTTATACGTTATACGTTATAAGTTATACGTTATACATTATACGTTATACGTTATACGTTATACGTTATACGTTATACGTTATACGTTATACGTTATACGTTATACGTTATACGTTATACGTTATACGTTATACGTTATACGTTATACGTTATACGTTATACGTTATACGTCATAGGTTATACGTTATACGTTATACGTTATACGTTATACATTATACTTTATACGTTATACGTTATACGTCATAGGTTATACGTTATACGTTATACGTTATACGTTATACGTTATACGCTATACGTCATACGTTATACGTCATACGTTATACGTTTTACGTTATACGTTGTACGTTAAAGGTTATAGGTTATATGTTATACGTTGTACGTTATACGTTATACGTTATACGTTATACGTTATACGTTATACGTTATACGTTATACGTTATACGTTATACGTTATACGTTATACGTTATACGTAATACGTTATACGTTATACGTTATACGTTATACGTTATACGTTATACGTTATACGTTATACGTTATACGTTATACGTTATACGTTATACGTTATACGTTATACGTTATACGTTATACGTTATACGTTATACGTTATACGTTATACGTCATAGGTTATACGTTATACGTTATACGTTATACGTTAAACATTATACGTTATACGTTATACGTTATACGTTATACGTTATACGTTATACGTTATACGTTATACGTTATGCGTTATACGTTCTACGATATTCGTTATACGTTATACGTTATACGTTATACGCTATACATTATACGTTATACATTCAATGTTATATGTTAAACGTTATACGTTATACGTTATACGTTATACGTTATACGTTATACGTTATACGTTATACGTTATACGTTATACGTTATATGCTACACGTTACATGTTATACGTTCTACATTATACGTTATACGTTATACGTTATACGTTATACGTTATACGTTATACGTTATACGTTATACGTTATACGTTATACGTTATACGTAATACGTTATACGTTATACGTTATACGTTATACGTTATACGTTATACGTTATACGTTATACGTTATACGTTATACGTTATACGTTATACGTTATACGTTATACGTTATACGTTATACGTTATACGTTATACGTTATACGTTATACGTCATAGGTTATACGTTATACGTTATACGTTATACGTTAAACATTATACGTTATACGTTATACGTTATACGTTATACGTTATACGTTATACGTTATACGTTATACGTTATGCGTTATACGTTCTACGATATTCGTTATACGTTATACGTTATACGTTATACGCTATACATTATACGTTATACATTCAATGTTATATGTTAAACGTTATACGTTATACGTTATACGTTATACGTTATACGTTATACGTTATACGTTATACGTTATACGTTATACGTTATATGCTACACGTTACATGTTATACGTTCTACATTATACGTTATACGTTATACGTTATACGTTATACGTTATACGTTATACGTTATACGTTATACGTCATAGGTTATACGTTATACGTTATACGTTATACGTTATACGTTATACGTTTTGCGTTTTACGTTATTCGTTATATGTTATACGTTATACGATATACGTTATACGTTATACGTTATACGTTATACGTTATGCGTTATACGTTCTACGATATTCGTTATACGTTATACGTTATACGTTATACGCTATACATTATACGTTATACATTACATGTTATATGTTAAACGTTATACGTTATACGTTATACGTTATACGTTATACGTTATACGTTATACGTTATATGCTATACGTTACATGTTATACGTTCTACATTATACGTTATACGTTATACGTTATACGTTATACGTTATACGTTATACGTTATACGTCATAGGTTATACGCTATATGTTATACGTTATACGTTATACGTTATACGTTATACGTTATACGTCATACGTTATACGTTATACGTTATACGTTATACGTTATACGTTATACGTTATACGTTATACGTTATTGGTTATACGTTATACGTTATACGTTATACATTACAAGTTATACGTTATACGTTATACGTTACAAGTTATACGTTATACGTCATAGGTTATACGTTGAACGTTATACGTTATACGTAGCATGTAATGCGTCATACGTTTTACGTTATTCGTTATACGTTTTTCGTTACAAGTTATACGTTATACGTTATACGTTATACGTCATAAGTTATACGTTATACGTTATACGTTATACGTTATACGTTATACGTTATACGTTATACGTTATACGTCATACGTTATACGTTATACGTTATACGTTATACGTTATACTTTATACGTTATACGTTATACGTTATACGTTATACGTTATACTTTATACGTTATACGTTATACGTTATAGGTTATACGTTATACGTTATACGTTATACATTACAAGTTATACGTTATACGTTATACGTTACAAGTTATACGTTATACGTCATAGGTTATACGTTGAACGTTATACGTTATACGTAGCATGTAATGCGTCATACGTTTTACGTTATTCGTTATACGTTTTTCGTTACAAGTTATACGTTATACGTTATACGTTATACGTCATAAGTTATACGTTATACGTTATACGTTATGCGTTATGCGTTATACGTTGTACGATATTCGTTATACGTCATACGTTATTAGTTATACGTCATATGTTATACGTTATACGTTATACGTTATACGTTATACCTCACAGGTTATACGTTATACGTTATACGTTATAAGTTATACGTTATACATTATACGTTATACGTTATACGTTATACGTTATACGTTATACGTTATACGTTATACGTTATACGTTATACGTTATACGTTATACGTTATACGTTATACGTTATACGTTATACGTTATACGTCATAGGTTATACGTTATACGTTATACGTTATACGTTATACATTATACTTTATACGTTATACGTTATACGTCATAGGTTATACGTTATACGTTATACGTTATACGTTATACGTTATACGCTATACGTCATACGTTATACGTCATACGTTATACGTCATACGTTATACGTTATACGTTATACGTTATACGTTATACGTTATACGTTATACGTTATACGTTATACGTTATACGTTATACGTTATACGTTATACGTCATAGGTTATACGTTATACGTTATACGTTATACGTTATACATTATACTTTATACGTTATACGTTATACGTCATAGGTTATACGTTATACGTTATACGTTATACGTTATACGTTATACGCTATACGTCATACGTTATACGTCATACGTTATACGTCATACGTTATACGTTATACGTTATACGTTATGCGTTATACGTTATACGTTATACGTTATACGTTATACATCATACGTTATACGTTATACGTTATACGTTATACGTTATACGTTATACATTACATGTTATACGTTATACGTTATACGTTATACGTTATACGTTATACGTTATACGTTATACGTTATACGTTACACGTTATACGTTATACGTTATACGTTATACGTTATACGTTATACGTTATACGTTATACATTACATGTTATACGTTATACGTTATACGTTATACGTTATACGTTATACGTTATACGTTATACGTTATACGTTATACGTTATACGTTATACATTACATGTTATATGTTATACGTTATACGTTATACGTTATACGTTATACGTTATACGTTATACGTTTTACGTTATACGTTGTACGTTAAAGGTTATAGGTTATATGTTATACGTTGTACGTTATACGTTATACGTTATACGTTATACGTTATACGTTATACGTTATACGTTATACGTTATACGTTATACGTTATACGTTATACGTTATACGTAATACGTTATACGTTATACGTTATACGTTATACGTTATACGTTATACGTTATACGTTATACGTTATACGTTATACGTTATACGTTATACGTTATACGTTATACGTTATACGTTATACGTTATACGTTATACGTTATACGTTATACGTTATACGTTATACGTTATACGTTATACGTTATACGTTATACGTTATACGTTATACGTTATACGTTATACGTTATACGTTATACGTTATACGTTATACGTTATACTTTATACGTTATACGTTATACGTTATACGTTATACGTTATACGCTATACGTTATACGTTATAAGTTAGACGTTATACGTCATAGGTTATACGTTATACGTTATACGTTTTACGTTATACGTTATACGTTATACGTTATACGTTATACGTTATACGTTATACGTTATACGTTATACGTTATACGTTATACGTTATACGTTATACGTTATACTTTATACGGTATACGTTATATGTTATACGTTATACGTTATACGTTATACGTTATACGTTATGCGTTATACGTTTTACGTTATTCGTTATACGTTTTACGTTATTCGTGATACGTTATACGTTATACGTTATGCGTTACACGTTATACGTTATACGTTATACGTTATACGTTATACGTTATACGTCATAGGTTATACGTTATACGTTATTCTTTATGCGTTGTACGTTATACGTTATACGTTATACGTTATACGTTATACGTTATACGTTATACGTTATACGTTATACGTTATACGTTATACGTTATACGTTATACGTTATACGTTATACGTTATACGTTATACGTTATACGTTATACGATATACGTTATACGGTATACGTTATATGTTATACGTTATACGTTATACGTTATACGTTATACGTTATGCGTTATACGTTTTACGTTATTCGTTATACGTTTTACGTTATTCGTGATACGTTATACGTTATACGTTATGCGTTACACGTTATACGTTATACGTTATACGTTATACGTTATACGTTATACGTCATAGGTTATACGTTATACGTTATTCTTTATGCGTTGTACGTTATACGTTATACGTTATACGTTATACGTTAAACCATATACGTTATACGTTATACGATACACGTTATACGTTATACGTTATACGTTATACGTTATACGTCATAGGTTATACGTTATACGTTATTCTTTATGCGTTGTACGTTATACGTTATACGTTATACGTTATACGGTGTACGATATACGTTATGCGTTATACGTTTTACGTTATTCGTTATACGTTATACGTTATACGTTTTACGTTATACGTTATACTTTATACGTTATACGTTATACGTTATACGTTATACGTTATACGTTATACGTTATACGTTATACGTTATACGTTATACGTTATACGTTATACGTTATACGTTATACGTTATACGTTATACGTGATACGTCATACGTAATACGTTATACGTTATACGTTATACGTTATACGTTATACGTTATACGTTATACGTTATACGTTATACGTTATACGTTATACGTTACAGCTTATACGTTATACGTTATACGTTATACGTTATACGATATACGTTACACGTTATTCGTTATACGTTCTTCGTTTCACGTTATACGTTATACGTTATGCGTTATACGTTTTACGTTATTCGTTATACGTTATACGTTATACGTTATAGGTTATACGTTATACGTTACACGTTATACGTTATACGTTATACGTTATACGTCATAGGTTATACGTTATACGTTATACGTTATACGTTTTACGTTATACGTTATTCGATATACGTTATACGTTATACGTTATACGTTATACGTTATACGTAATACGTTATTCGTTATACGTTATACGTTATACGTTATACGTTATACGTTATACGTTATACGTTATACGTTATACGGTAAACGTTATACGTTATACGTTATACGTTATACGTTATACGTTATACGTTATACGTTATACGTTATACGTTATACGTTATACGTTATACGATATACGTTATACGTTATACGTAATACGTTATTCGTTATACGTTATACGTTATACGTTATACGTTATACGTTATACATTATACGTTATACGTTATACGTTATAGGTTATACGTTATACGTTTTGCGATATACGTTATACGTTGTACGTTATACGTTATACGATATACGTTATACGTTATTCGTTATACGTTCTTCGTTACACGTTATACGTTATACGTTATGCGTTATACGTTTTACGTTATTCGTTATACGTTATACGTTATACGTAATTCTTTATACGTTATACGTTATACGTTTTACGATATACGTTATACGTTATACGTTATACCTTATACGTTATACGTTTTGCATTATACGTTATACGATATACGTTATACGTTATTCGTTATACGTTCTTCGTTACACGTTATACGTTATACGTCATGCGTTATACGTTTTACGATATTCGTTATACGTTATACGTTATACGTTATACGTTATAGGTTATACGTTATACGTTATACGTTATACGTTATACGTTATACGTTCTACGTTATACGTTATACGTTATACGTCATTGGTTATACGTTATACGGTATACGTTATACGTTATACGTTATACGTTATACGTTATACGTTATACGTTATACGTTATACGTTATACGTTATACGTTATACGTTATACGTTATACGTTATACGTTATACGTTATACGTTATACGTTATACGTTATACGTTATACGTTATACTTTATACGTTATACGTTATACGTTATACGTTATACGTTATACGCTATACGTTATACGTTATAAGTTAGACGTTATACGTCATAGGTTATACGTTATACGTTATACGTTATACGTAATATGTAATGCGTCATACGTTTTACGTTATTCTTTATACTTTTTTCGTTACAAGTTATACGTTATACGTTATACGTTATAAGTTGTACGTCATACGTTATACGATACACGTTATACGTTATACGAAATATGTAATACGTAATACGTTTTACGTTATTCGTTATACGTTATACAATATACGTTATACGTTATACGATATATGTTATACGTTATACGTTATACGTTATACGTTATACGTAACACGTTATTCGTAATACATTATACGTGATACGGTATACGTTGTATGTTATACGTTATACGTTATACGTTATACGTTATACGTTATACGTTCTACGTTCTACGTTCTACGTTATACGTTATACGTTATACGTTATGCGTTATACGTTATACGTTATACGTTATACGTTATACGTTATACGTTATACGTCATACGTTTTACGTTATTCGTTATACGTTATACGTTATACGTTATACGTTATGCGTTATACGTTATACGTTATACGTTATACGTTATACGTTATACGTTATACGTTATACGTTATACGTTATACGATATACGTTATACGTTATTCGTTATACGTTCTTCGTTACACGTTATACGTTATACGTTATGCGTTATACGTTTTGCGTTATTCGTTATACGTTATACGTTATACGTTATACGTTATACGTTATACGTTATACGTTATACGCTATACGTTACACGTTATACCTTATACGTTATACATTGTACGTGATACGTTATACGTTATACGTTATACCTTATACGTTATACTTTATACGTTATTCGTTATACGTTATACGTTTTACGTTATACGTTATACGTTATACGTTATACGTTATACGTTATAGGTTATACGTTATACGTTATACGTTATACGTTATACGTTATACGTTATACATTATACGTTATACGTTATACGTTATACGTTATACGTTATACGTTATACGTTTTACGTTATACGTTATACGTTATACGTTATACGTTATACGTGATACGTTATACGTTATACGTTATACGTTATACGTTATACGTTATACGTTATACGTCATACGTTATACGTTATACGTTATACGTTATACGTTATACGTTATACGTTATACGGTATAGGTTATACGTTATACGTTATAGGTTATACGTTATACGTTATACGTTATACGTTATACGTTATACGTTATACGTTATACGTTATACGTTATACGTTATACGTTTTACGTTATACGTTATACGTTATACGTTATACGCTATACGTTACACGTTATACCTTATACGTTATACGTTATACGTTATTCGTTATACGGTATACGTTATACGTTTTACGTTATACGTTATACGTTATACGTTATACGCTATACGTTACACGTTATACCTTATACGTTATACGTTATACGTGATACGTTATACGTTATACGTTATACGTTATACGTTATACGTTATACGTTATACGTTATACGTTATACGTTATACGTTATACGTTTTACGTTATACGTTATACGTTATAGGTTATACGTTATACGTTATACGTTATACGTTGTACGTTATACGTTATACGTTATACGTTACACGTTATACGTTATACATTATACGTTATACGTTATACGTTATACGTTATACGTTATACGTTTTACGTTATACGTTATACGTTATAGGTTATACGCTATACGTTACACGTTATACGTTATACGTTATACGTTATACGTTATAGGTTATACGTTATACGTTATATGTTATACGTTATACGTTATACGTTATACGTTATACGTTATACGTTATACGATATACGTTATACGTTATACGTTATACGTTATACGTTATACGTTATACGTTATACGTTTTACGTTATACGTTATACGTTATACGTTATACGCTATACGTTACACGTTATACCTTATACGTTATACGTTATACGTTATACGTTATACGTTATACGTTATACGTTATACGTTATACGTTATACGTTATACGTTATACGTTTTACGTTATACGTTATACGTTATACGTTATACGTTATACGTTATACGTTATACGTTATACGTTATACGTTATACGTTATAGGTTATACGTTATACGTTATACGTTATACGTTATACGTTATACGTTATACGTTATACGTTATACGATATACGTTATACGTTATTCGTTATACGTTCTTCGTTACACGTTATACGTTATACGTTATGCGTTATACGTTTTGCGTTATTCGTTACACGTTATACGTTATACGTTATACGTTATACGTTATACGTTATACGCTATACGTTACACGTTATACCTTATACGTTATACGTTATACGTGATACGTTATACGTTATACGTTATACCTTATACGTTATACTTTATACGTTATTCGTTATACGTTATACGTTTTACGTTATACGTTATACGTTATACGTTATACGTTATACGTTATAGGTTATACGTTATACGTTATACGTTATACGTTATAGGTTATACGTTATACGTTATACGTTATACGTTATACGTTATACGTTATACGTTATACGTTATACGTTATACGTTATACGTTATACGTTATACGTTATGCGTTATACGTTATACGTTATACGTTATACGTTTTACGTTATACGTTATACGTTATACGTTATACGCTATACGTTACACGTTATACCTTATACGTTATACGTTATACGTTATTCGTTATACGGTATACGTTATACGTTATACGTTATGCGTTATACGTTATACGTTATACGTTATACGTTTTACGTTATACGTTATACGTTATACGTTATACGCTATACGTTACACGTTATACCTTATACGTTATACGTTATACGTTATTCGTTATACGTTATACGTTATACGTTATACGTTATACCTTATACGTTATACTTTATACGTTATTCGTTATACGTTATACGTTTTACGTTATACGTTATACGTTATAGGTTATACGTTATACGTTATACGTTATACGTTGTACGTTATACGTTATACGTTATACGTTACACGTTATACGTTATACATTATACGTTATACGTTATACGTTATACGTTATACGTTATACGTTTTACGTTATACGTTATACGTTATAGGTTATACGCTATACGTTACACGTTATACGTTATACGTTATACGTTATACGTTATAGGTTATACGTTATACGTTATATGTTATACGTTATACGTTATACGTTATACGTTATACGTTATACGTTATACGATATACGTTATACGTTATACGTTATACGTTATACGTTATACGTTATACGTTATACGTTTTACGTTATACGTTATACGTTATACGTTATACGCTATACGTTACACGTTATACCTTATACGTTATACGTTATACGTTATACGTTATACGTTATACGTTATACGTTATACGTTATACGTTATACGTTATACGTTATACGTTATACGTTTTACGTTATACGTTATACGTTATACGTTATACGTTATACGTTATACGTTATACGTTATACGTTATACGTTATACGTTATAGGTTATACGTTATACGTTATACGTTATACGTTATACGTTATACGTTATACGTTATACGTTATACGATATACGTTATACGTTATTCGTTATACGTTCTTCGTTACACGTTATACGTTATACGTTATGCGTTATACGTTTTGCGTTATTCGTTACACGTTATACGTTATACGTTATACGTTATACGTTATACGTTATACGCTATACGTTACACGTTATACCTTATACGTTATACGTTATACGTGATACGTTATACGTTATACGTTATACCTTATACGTTATACTTTATACGTTATTCGTTATACGTTATGCGTTTTACGTTATACGTTATACGTTATACGTTATACGTTATACGTTATAGGTTATACGTTATACGTTATACGTTATACGTTATACGTTATACGTTATACATTATACGTTATACGTTATACGTTATACGTTATACGTTACACGTTATACGTTATACGTTATACGTTATACGTTATACGTTATACGTTATACGTTATACGTTACACGTTATACGTTATACGTTATACGTTATATGTTTTACGTTATACGTTATACGTTATACGTTATACGCTATACGTTACACGTTATACCTTATACGTTATACGTTATACGTTATTCGTTATACGGTATACGTTATACGTGATACGGTATACGTTGTACGTTATACGTTATACGTCATACGTTATACGTTATACGTTATACGTTATACGTTATACGTTATACGTTATACGTTATAGGTTATACGTTATACGTTATAGGTTATACGTTATACGTTATACGTTATACGTTATACGTTATACGTTATACGTTATACGTTATACGTTATACGTTATACGTTATACGTTATACGTTATGCGTTATACGTTATACGTTATACGTTATACGTTTTACGTTATACGTTATACGTTATACGTTATACGCTATACGTTACACGTTATACCTTATACGTTATACGTTATACGTTATTCGTTATACGGTATACGTTATACGTTATACGTTATGCGTTATACGTTATACGTTATACGTTATACGTTTTACGTTATACGTTATACGTTATACGTTATACGCTATACGTTACACGTTATACCTTATACGTTATACGTTATACGTTATTCGTTATACGGTATACGTTATACGTTTTACGTTATACGTTATAAGTTATACGTTATACGCTATACGTTACACGTTATACCTTATACGTTATACGTTATACGTTATTCGTTATACGGTATACGTTATACGTGATACGGTATACGTTATAGGTTATACGTTATACGTTATAGGTTATACGTTATACGTTATACGTTATACGTTATACGTTATACGGTATACGTTATACGGTATACGTTATACGTGATACGGTATACGTTGTACGTTATACGTTATACGTTATACGTTATACGTTATACGTTGTACGTTATACGTTATACGTTATACGTTATACGTTATACGTTATACGTTATACGTCATAGGTTATACGTTATGCGTTATACGTTATACGTTATACGTTATACGTTATACGTTATACGTTATACGTTATACGTTATACGTTATACGTTATACGTTATACGTTATACGTTATACGTTATACGTTATACGTTATACGTTATACGTTATACGTTATACGTTATACGTTATACGTTATACGTTATACGTGATACGTTATACGTGACACGTTATACGTTATACGTTATACGTTATACGTTATACGTTATACGTTATACGTTATACGTTATACGTTATACGTTATACGTTATACGTTATACGTTATACGCTATACGTTATACGTTATACGTTATGCGTTATACGTGATACGTTATACGTTATACGTTATACGTTATACGTTATACGTTATACGTTATACGTTATACGTTATACGTTATACGTTATACGTTATACGTTATACGTTATACGTTATACGTTATACGTTATACGTTATACGTTATACGTTATACGTTATACGTTATACGTTATACGCTATACGTTATACGTTATACGTTATGCGTTATACGTTATACGTTATACGTTATACGTTTTACGTTATATGTTATACGTTATACGTTATACGCTATACGTTATTCGTTATACGTTATACGTCATAGGTTATACGTTATACGTTATACGTTATACGTTACACGTTATACGTTATACATTATACGTTATACGTTATACGTTATACGTTATACGTTATACGTTTTACGTTATACGTTATACGTTATAGGTTATACGCTATACGTTACACGTTATACCTTATACGTTATACTTTATACGGTATTCGTTATACGTTATACGTTTTACGTTATACGTTATACGTTATACGATATACGCTATACGTTACACGTTATACCTTATACGTTATACGTTATACGTGATACGTTATACGTTATACGTTATACGTTATACGTTATACGTTATACGTTATACGTTATACGTCATACGTTATACGGTATACGTTATACATTATACGTTATACGTTATACGTTATACGTTATACGTTATACGTCATACGTTATACGTTATACGTTATACGTTATACGTTATACGTTATACGTTATACGTTATACGTTATACGTCATACGTTATACATTATACGTTATACGTTATACGTTATACGTTATACGTTATACGTTATAGGTTATACGTTATACGTTATATGTTATACGTTATACGTTATACGTTATACGTTATACGTTATACGTTATACGTTATACGTTATACGTTATACGTTATACGTTATACGTTATACGTTATACGTTATACGTTATACGTTTTACGTTATACGTTATACGTTATACGTTATACGTTATACGCTATACGTTACACGTTATACCTTATACGTTATACGTTATACGTTATACGTTATACGTTATACGTTATACGTTATACGTTATACGTTATACGTTATACGTTTTACGTTATACGTTATACGTTATACGTTATACGTTATACGTTATACGTTATACGTTATACGTTATACGTTATACGTTATAGGTTATACGTTATACGTTATACGTTATACGTTATACGTTATACGTTATACGTTATACATAATACGTTATACGTTATACGTTATACGTTATACGTAATACGTTATACGTTATACGTTTTACGTTATACGTTATACGTTATACGTTATACGCTATACGTTACACGTTATACCTTATACGTTATACGTTATACGTTATTCGTTATACGGTATACGTTATACGTGATACGGTATACGTTGTACGTTATACGTTATACGTTATACGTTATACGTTATACGTTATACGTTATACGTTATACGTTATACGTTATACGTTATACGTTATACGTTATACGTTATACGTCATAGGTTATACATTATGCGTTATACGTTATACGTTATACGTTATACGTTATACGTTATACGTTATACGTTATACGTTATACGTTATACGTTACACGTTATACGTTACACGTTACACGTTATACGTTTTACGATATACGTTATACGTTATACGTGATACGTTATACGTTATACGTTATACGTTATACGTTATACGTTATACGTCATACGTTATACGTTATACGTTATACGTTATGCGTTATACGTTATACGATATACGTTACACGTTATTCGTTATACGTTCTTCGTTACACGTTATACGTTATACGTTATGCGTTATACGTTTTACGCTATTCGTTATACGTTATACGTTATACGTTATAGGTTATACGTTATACGTTACACGTTATACGTTATACGTTATACGTTATACGTCATAGGTTATACGTTATACCTTATACGTTATACGTTTTACGTTATACGTTATTCGATATACGTTATACGTTATACGTTATACGTTATACGTTATACGTAATACGTTATTCGTTATACGTTATACGGTATACGTTATACGTTATACGTTATACGTTATACGTTATACGTTATACGGTATACGTTATACGTTATACGTTATACGTTATACGTTATACGTTATACGTTATACGTAATACGTAATACGTTACATGTTATGCGTTATACGTTTTACGTTATTCGTTATACGTTTTACGTTATTCGTGATACGTTATACGTTATACGTTATGCGTTACACGTTATACGTTATACGCTATACGTTATACGTTATACGTTATACGTTATACGTCATAGGTTATACGTTATACGTTATACTTCATGCGTTATACGTTATACGTTATACGTTATACGTTATACGTTATACCATATACGTTATACGTTATACGATACACGTTATACGTTATACGTTATACGTTATACGTTATACGTTATACGTTATACGTGATACGTCATACGTAATACGTTATACGTTATACGTGATACGTTATACGTTATACGTTATACGTTATACGTTATACGTTATACGTTATACGTTACAGCTTATACGTTATACGTTATACGTTATACGTTATACGATATACGTTACACGTTATTCGTTATACGTTCTTCGTTACACGTTATACGTTATACGTTATGCGTTATACGTTTTACGTTATTCGTTATACGTTATACGTTATACGTTATAGGTTATACGTTATACGTTACACGTTATACGTTATACGTTATACGTTATACGTCATAGGTTATACGTTATACGTTATACGTTATACGTTTTACGTTATACGTTATTCGATATACGTTATACGTTATACGTTATACGTTATACGTTATACGTAATACGTTATTCGTTATACGTTATACGTTATACGTTATACGTTATACGTTATACGTTATACGTTATACGTTATACGGTATACGTTATACGTTATACGTTATACGTTATACGTTATACGTTATACGTTATACGTAATACGTAATACGTTACATGTTATGCGTTATACGTTTTACGTTATTCGTTATACGTTTTACGTTATTCGTGATACGTTATACGTTATACGTTATGCGTTACACGTTATACGTTATACGTTATACGTTATACGTTATACGTTATACGTCATAGGTTATACGTTATACGTTATTCTTTATGCGTTATAGGTTACACGTTATACGTTACACGTTATACGTTACACGTTACACGTTATACGTTTTACGATATACGTTATACGTTATACGTGATACGTTATACGTTATACGTTATACGTTACACGTTACACGTTATACGTTTTACGATATACGTTATACGTTATACGTGATACGTTATACGTTATACGTTATACGTTATACGTTATACGTTATACGTCATACGTTATACGTTATACGTTATACGTTATGCGTTATACGTTATACGATATACGTTACACGTTATTCGTTATACGTTCTTCGTTACACGTTATACGTTATACGTTATGCGTTATACGTTTTACGCTATTCGTTATACGTTATACGTTATACGTTATAGGTTATACGTTATACGTTACACGTTATACGTTATACGTTATACGTTATACGTCATAGGTTATACGTTATACCTTATACGTTATACGTTTTACGTTATACGTTATTCGATATACGTTATACGTTATACGTTATACGTTATACGTTATACGTAATACGTTATTCGTTATACGTTATACGGTATACGTTATACGTTATACGTTATACGTTATACGTTATACGTTATACGGTATACGTTATACGTTATACGTTATACGTTATACGTTATACGTTATACGTTATACGTAATACGTAATACGTTACATGTTATGCGTTATACGTTTTACGTTATTCGTTATACGTTTTACGTTATTCGTGATACGTTATACGTTATACGTTATGCGTTACACGTTATACGTTATACGCTATACGTTATACGTTATACGTTATACGTTATACGTCATAGGTTATACGTTATACGTTATACTTCATGCGTTATACGTTATACGTTATACGTTATACGTTATACGTTATACCATATACGTTATACGTTATACGATACACGTTATACGTTATACGTTATACGTTATACGTTATACGTTATACGTTATACGTGATACGTCATACGTAATACGTTATACGTTATACGTGATACGTTATACGTTATACGTTATACGTTATACGTTATACGTTATACGTTATACGTTACAGCTTATACGTTATACGTTATACGTTATACGTTATACGATATACGTTACACGTTATTCGTTATACGTTCTTCGTTACACGTTATACGTTATACGTTATGCGTTATACGTTTTACGTTATTCGTTATACGTTATACGTTATACGTTATAGGTTATACGTTATACGTTACACGTTATACGTTATACGTTATACGTTATACGTCATAGGTTATACGTTATACGTTATACGTTATACGTTTTACGTTATACGTTATTCGATATACGTTATACGTTATACGTTATACGTTATACGTTATACGTAATACGTTATTCGTTATACGTTATACGTTATACGTTATACGTTATACGTTATACGTTATACGTTATACGTTATACGGTATACGTTATACGTTATACGTTATACGTTATACGTTATACGTTATACGTTATACGTAATACGTAATACGTTACATGTTATGCGTTATACGTTTTACGTTATTCGTTATACGTTTTACGTTATTCGTGATACGTTATACGTTATACGTTATGCGTTACACGTTATACGTTATACGTTATACGTTATACGTTATACGTTATACGTCATAGGTTATACGTTATACGTTATTCTTTATGCGTTATAGGTTACACGTTATACGTTATACGTTATACGTTATACCATATACGTTATACGTTATACGATACACGTTATACGTTATACGTTATACGTTATACGTTATACGTCATAGGTTATACGTTATACGTTATACTTTATGCGTTGTACGTTATACGTTATACGTTATACGTTATACGGTGTACGATATACGTTATGCGTTATACGTTTTACGTTATTCGTTATACGTTATACGTTATACGTTTTACGTTATACGTTATACTTTATACGTTATACGTTATACGTTATACGTTATACGTTATACGTTATACGTTATACGTTATACGTTATACGTTATACGTTATACGTTATACGTTATATGTTATACGTGATACGTCATACGTGATACGTTATACGTTATACGTTATACGTTATACGTTATACGTTATACGTTATACGTTATACGTTATACGTTATACGTTATACGTTACAGCTTATACGTTACAGCTTATACGTTATACGTTATACGTTATACGTTATACGTTATACGATATACGTTACACGTTATTCGTTATACGTTCTTCGTTACACGTTATGCGTTATACGTTATGCGTTATACGTTTTACGTTATTCGTTATACGTTATACGTTATACGTTATACGTTATAGGTTATACGTTATACGTTACACGTTATACGTTATACGTTATACGTTATACGTCATAGGTTATACGTTATACGTTATACGCTATACGTTTTACGTTATACGTTATTCGATATACGTTATACGTTATACGTTATACGTTATACGTTATACGTAATACGTTATTCGTTATACGTTATACGTTATACGTTATACGTTATACGTTATACGTTATACGTTATACGTTATACGTTATACGGTATACGTTATACGTTATACGTTATACGTTATACGTTATACGTTATACGTTATACGTTATACGTTATACGTTATACGTTATACGTTATACGTTATACGTTATACGTTATACGATATACGTTATACGTTATACGTAATACGTTATTCGTTATACGTTATACGTTATACATTATACGTTATACGTTATACGTTATACGTTATACGTTATACGGTATACGTTATACGTTATACGTTATACGTTATACGTTATACGTTATACGTTATACGTTATACGTTATACGTTATACGTTATACGTTATACGTTATACGTTATACGTTATACGGTATACGTTATATGTTATACGTTATACGTTATACGTTATACGTTATACGTTATACGTTATACGTTATACGTTATACGGTATACGTTATACGTTATACGTTATACGTTATACATTATACGTTATACGTTATACGTTATAGGTTATACGTTATACGTTTTACGATATACGTTATACGTTGTACGTTATACGTTATACGATATACGTTATACGTTATTCGTTATACGTTCTTCGTTACACGTTATACGTTATACGTTATGCGTTATACGTTTTACGTTATTCGTTATACGTTATACGTTATACGTAATTCTTTATACGTTATACGTTATACGTTTTACGATATACGTTATACGTTATACGTTATACCTTATACGTTATACGTTTTGCATTATACGTTATACGATATACGTTATACGTTATTCGTTATTCGTTCTTCGTTACACGTTATACGTTATACGTCATGCGTTATACGTTTTACGATATTCGTTATACGTTATACGTTATACGTTATACGTTATAGGTTATACGTTATACGTTATACGTTATACGTTATACGTTATACGTTATACGTTATACGTTATACGTTATACGTTATACGTCATTGGTTATACGTTATACGGTATACGTTATACGTTATACGTTATACGTTATACGTTATACGTTATACGTTATACGTTATACGTTATACGTTATACGTTATACGTTATACGTTATACGTTATACGTTATACGTTATACGTTATACGTTATACGTTATACGTTATACGTTATACGTTATACTTTATACGTTATACGTTATACGTTATACGTAATACGTTATACGCTATACGTTATACGTTATAAGTTAGACGTTATACGTCATAGGTTATACGTTATACGTTATACGTTATACGTAATATGTAATGCGTCATACGTTTTACGTTATTCTTTATACTTTTTTCGTTACAAGTTATACGTTATACGTTATACGTTATAAGTTGTACGTCATACGTTATACGATACACGTTATACGTTATACGAAATATGTAATACGTAATTCGTTTTACGTTACTCGTTATACGTTATACAATATACGTTATACGTTATACGATATATGTTATACGTTATACGTTATACGTTATACATTATACGTTATACGTTATACGTTATATGTTATACGTTATACGTTTTACGATATACGTTATACGTTGTACATTATACGTTATACGATATACGTTATACGTTATTCGTTATACGTTCTTCGTTACACGTTATACGTTATACGTTATGCGTTATACGTTTTACGTTATTCGTTATACGTTATACGTTATACGTAATTCTTTATACGTTATACGTTATACGTTTTACGATATACGTTATACGTTATACGTTATACGTTATACGTTATACCTTATACGTTATACGTTTTGCATTATACGTTAAACGATATACGTTATACGTTATTAGTTATACGTTCTTCGTTACACGTTATACGTTATACGTCATGCGTTATACGTTTTACGTTATTCGTTATACGTTATACGTTATACGTTATAGGTTATACGTTATACGTTACACGTTATACGTTATACGTTATACGTTATACGTCATAGGTTATACGTTATACGTTATACGTTATACGTTATACGTTATACGTTATACGTTATACGGTATACGTTATACGTTATACGTTATACGTTATACGTTATACGTTATACGTTATACGTAATACGTTATTCGTTATACGTTATACGTTATACGTTATACGTTATACGTTATACGTTATACGTTATACGTTATACGTTATACGTTATACGTTATACGATATACGTTATACGTTATACGTTATACGTTATACGTTATACGGTATACGTTATACGTTATACGTTATACGGTATACGTTATACGTTATACGTTATACGTTATACGTTATACGTTATACGTTATACGTAATACGTTATTCGTTATACGTTATACGTTATACGTTATACGTTATACGTTATACGTTATACCTTATACGTTATACGTTTTACGATATACGTTATACGTTATACGTTCTACGTTATACGTTATACGTTATACGTTATACGTTATACGTTATACGTTATACGTTATACGTTATACGTTATACGTTATACGTTATACGTTATACGTTATACGTTATACGTTATACGTTATACGTTATACGTTATACGTTATACGTAATACGTTATACGTTATACGTTATACGTTATACGTTATACGTTTTACGTTATACGTTATACGTTATACGTTATACGTTATACGTTATACGTTATACGTTATACGTTATACGTTATACGTTATACGTTATACGTTATACGTTATACGTTATACGTTATACGTTATACGTTATACGTTATACGTTATACGTTATACGTTATACGTTATACGTTATACGTTATACGTTATACGTTATACGTTATACGTTATACGTTATACGTTATACGTTATACGTTATACGTTATACGTTATACGTTATACGTTATACGTTATACGTTATACGTTATACGTTATACGTTATACGTTATACGTTATACGTTATACGTTATACGTTATACGTTATACGTTATACGTTATACGTTATACGTTATACGTTATACGTTATACGTTATACGTTATACGTTATACGTTATACGTTATACGTTATACGTTATACGTTATACGTTATACGTTATACGTTATACGTTATACGTTATACGTTATACGTTATACGATATACGTTATACGTTATACGTTATACGTTATACGTTATACGTTATACGTTATACGTTATACGTTATACGTTTTACGTTATACGTTATACGTTATACGTTATACGTGATACGTAATACGTTACATGTTATGCGTTATACGTTTTACGTTATTCGTTATACGTTTTACGTTACTCGTGACACGTTATACGTTATACGTTATGCGTTACACGTTATACGTTATACGTTATACGTTATACGTTATACGTTATACGTCATAGGTTATACGTTATACGTTATTCTTTATGCGTTATACGTTATACGTTATACGTTATACGTTATACGTTATACGTTATACCATATACGTTATACGTTATACGATACACGTTATACGTTATACGTTATACGTTATACGTCATAGGTTATACGTTATACGTTATTCTTTATGCGTTGTACGTTATACGTTATACGTTATACGTTATACGGTGTACGATATACGTTATGCGTTATACGTTTTACGTTATTCGTTATACGTTATACGTTATACGTTATACGTTTTACGTTATACGTTATACTTTATACGTTATACGTTATACGTTATACGTTATACATTATACGTTATACGATATACGTCATACGTTATACGTTATACGTTATACGTTATACGTTATACGTGATACGTCATACGTAATACGTTATACGTTATACGTTATACGTTATACGTTATACGTTATACGTTATACGTTATACGTTATACGTTATACGTTATACGTTACAGCTTATACGTTATACGTTATACGTTATACGATATACGTTACACGTTATTCGTTATACGTTCTTCGTTACACGTTATACGTTATACGTTATGCGTTATACGTTTTACGTTATTCGTTATACGTTATACGTTATACGTTATAGGTTATACGTTATACGTTATACGTTATACGTTATACGTTATACGTTATACGTTATACGTTATACGTCATTGGTTATACGTTATACGGTATACGTTATACGTTATACGTTATACGTTATACGTTATACGCTATACGTTATACGTTATAAGTTAGACGTTATACGTCATAGGTTATACGTTATACGTTATACGTTATACGTAATATGGAATGCGTCATACGTTTTACGTTATTCTTTATACTTTTTTCGTTACAAGTTATACGTTATACGTTATATGTTATAAGTTGTACGTCATACGTTATACGATACACGTTATACGTTATACGAAATATGTAATACGTAATACGTTTTACGTTGTTCGTTGTACGTTATACAATATACGTTATACGTTATACGATATATGTTATACGTTATACGTTATACGTTATACATTATACGTTATACGTTATACGTTATAGGTTATACGTTATACGTTTTACGATATACGTTATACGTTGTACGTTATACGTTATACGATATACGTTATACGTTATTCGTTATACGTTCTTCGTTACACGTTATACGTTATACGTTATGCGTTATACGTTTTACGTTATTCGTTATACGTTATACGTTATACGTAATTCTTTATACGTTATACGTTATACGTTTTACGATATACGTTATACGTTATACGTTATACGTTATACGTTATACCTTATACGTTATACGTTTTGCATTATACGTTATACGATATACGTTATACGTTATTCGTTATACGTTCTTCGTTACACGTTATACGTTATACGTCATGCGTTATACGTTTTACGTTATTCGTTATACGTTATACGTTATACGTTATAGGTTATACGTTATACGTTACACGTTATACGTTATACGTTATACGTTATACGTTATACGTTATACGTTATACGTAATACGTTATACGTTATACGATATACGTTACACGTTATTCGTTATACGTTCTTCGTTACACGTTATACGTTATACGTTATGCGTTATACGTTTTACGTTATTCGTTATACGTTATACGTTATACGTTATAGGTTATACGTTATACGTTATACGTTATACGTTATACGTTATACGTTATACGTTATACGTTATACCATATACGTTATACGTTATACGATACACGTTATACGTTATACGTTATACGTTATACGTCATAGGTTATACGTTATACGTTATTCTTTATGCGTTGTACGTTATACGTTATACGTTATACGTTATACGGTGTACGATATACGTTATGCGTTATACGTTTTACGTTATTCGTTATACGTTATACGTTATACGTTATACGTTATACGTTTTACGTTATACGTTATACTTTATACGTTATACGTTATACGTTATACGTTATACATTATACGTTATACGATATACGTCATACGTTATACGTTATACGTTATACGTTATACGTTATACGTGATACGTCATACGTAATACGTTATACGTTATACGTTATACGTTATACGTTATACGTTATACGTTATACGTTATACGTTATACGTTATACGTTACAGCTTATACGTTATACGTTATACGTTATACGATATACGTTACACGTTATTCGTTATACGTTCTTCGTTACACGTTATACGTTATACGTTATGCGTTATACGTTTTACGTTATTCGTTATACGTTATACGTTATACGTTATAGGTTATACGTTATACGTTATACGTTATACGTTATACGTTATACGTTATACGTTATACGTTATACGTCATTGGTTATACGTTATACGGTATACGTTATACGTTATACGTTATACGTTATACGTTATACGCTATACGTTATACGTTATAAGTTAGACGTTATACGTCATAGGTTATACGTTATACGTTATACGTTATACGTAATATGGAATGCGTCATACGTTTTACGTTATTCTTTATACTTTTTTCGTTACAAGTTATACGTTATACGTTATATGTTATAAGTTGTACGTCATACGTTATACGATACACGTTATACGTTATACGAAATATGTAATACGTAATACGTTTTACGTTGTTCGTTGTACGTTATACAATATACGTTATACGTTATACGATATATGTTATACGTTATACGTTATACGTTATACATTATACGTTATACG
Organism: Ptiloglossa arizonensis; assembly: GCF_051014685.1. Classification (NCBI taxonomy): domain Eukaryota; kingdom Metazoa; phylum Arthropoda; class Insecta; order Hymenoptera; family Colletidae; genus Ptiloglossa; species Ptiloglossa arizonensis. Next base: position 297,283 of record NW_027478601.1, on the reverse strand, counting down.
TTATACGTTATAGGTTATACGTTATACGTTTTACGATATACGTTATACGTTGTACGTTATACGTTATACGATATACGTTATACGTTATTCGTTATACGTTCTTCGTTACACGTTATACGTTATACGTTATGCGTTATGCGTTTTACGTTATTCGTTATACGTTATACGTTATACGTAATTCTTTATACGTTATACGTTATACGTTTTACGATATACGTTATACGTTATACGTTATACGTTATACGTTATACCTTATACGTTATACGTTTTGCATTATACGTTATACGATATACGTTATACGTTATTCGTTATACGTTCTTCGTTACACGTTATACGTTATACGTCATGCGTTATACGTTTTACGTTATTCGTTATACGTTATACGTTATACGTTATAGGTTATACGTTATACGTTACACGTTATACGTTATACGTTATACGTTATACGTTATACGTTATACGTTATACGTAATACGTTATACGTTATACGATATACGTTACACGTTATTCGTTATACGTTCTTCGTTACACGTTATACGTTATACGTTATGCGTTATACGTTTTACGTTATTCGTTATACGTTATACGTTATACGTTATAGGTTATACGTTATACGTTATACGTTATACGTTATACGTTATACGTTATACGTTATACGTTATACGTCATTGGTTATACGTTATACGGTATACGTTATACGTTATACGTTATACGTTATACGTTATACGTTATACGCTATACGTTATACGTTATAAGTTAGACGTTATACGTCATAGGTTATACGTTATACGTTATACGTTATACGTAATATGGAATGCGTCATACGTTTTACGTTATTCTTTATACTTTTTTCGTTACAAGTTATACGTTATACGTTATATGTTATAAGTTGTACGTCATACGTTATACGATACACGTTATACGTTATACGAAATATGTAATACGTAATACGTTTTACGTTGTTCGTTGTACGTTATACAATATACGTTATACGTTATACGATATATGTTATACGTTATACGTTATACGTTATACATTATACGTTATACGTTATACGTTATATGTTATACGTTATACGTTTTACGATATACGTTATACGTTGTACGTTATACGTTATACGATATACGTTATACGTTATTCGTTATACGTTCTTCGTTACACGTTATACGTTATACGTTATGCGTTATACGTTTTACGTTATTCGTTATACGTTATACGTTATACGTAATTCTTTATACGTTATACGTTATACGTTTTACGATATACGTTATACGTTATACGTTATACGTTATACGTTATACCTTATACGTTATACGTTTTGCATTATACGTTATACGATATACGTTATACGTTATTCGTTATACGTTCTTCGTTACACGTTATACGTTATACGTCATGCGTTATACGTTTTACGTTATTCGTTATACGTTATACGTTATACGTTATAGGTTATACGTTATACGTTACACGTTATACGTTATACGTTATACGTTATACGTTATACGTTATACGTTATACGTAATACGTTATACGTTATACTTTATACGTTATACGTTATTCGTTATACGTTCTTCGTTACACGTTATACGTTATACGTTATGCGTTATACGTTTTACGTTATTCGTTATACGTTATACGTTATACGTAATTCTTTATACGTTATACGTTATACGTTTTACGATATACGTTATACGTTATACGTTATACGTTATACGTTATACCTTATACGTTATACGTTTTGCATTATACGTTATACGATATACGTTATACGTTATTCGTTATACGTTCTTCGTTACACGTTATACGTTATACGTCATGCGTTATACGTTTTACGATATTCGTTATACGTTATACGTTATACGTTATACGTTATAGGTTATACGTTATACGTTATACGTTATACGTTATACGTTATACGTTATACGTTATACGTTATACGTTATACGTCATTGGTTATACGTTATACGGTATACGTTATACGTTATACGTTATACGTTATACGTTATACGTTATACGTTATACGTTATACGTTATACGTTATACGTTATACGTTATACGTTATACGTTATACGTTATACGTTATACGTTATACGTTATACGTTATACGTTATACTTTATACGTTATACGTTATACGTTATACGTTATACGTTATACGCTATACGTTATACGTTATAAGTTAGACGTTATACGTCATAGGTTATACGTTATACGTTATACGTTATACGTAATATGGAATGCGTCATACGTTTTACGTTATTCTTTATACTTTTTTCGTTACAAGTTATACGTTATACGTTATATGTTATAAGTTGTACGTCATACGTTATACGATACACGTTATACGTTATACGAAATATGTAATACGTAATACGTTTTACGTTGTTCGTTGTACGTTATACAATATACGTTATACGTTATACGATATATGTTATACGTTATAAGTTATACGTTATACATTATACGTTATACGTTATACGTTATAGGTTATACGTTATACGTTTTACGATATACGTTATACGTTGTACGTTATACGTTTTACGATATACGTTATACGTTATACGTTATACCTTATACGTTATACGTTTTACGATATACGTTATACGTTATACGTTCTACGTTATACGTTATACGTTATACGTTATACGTTATACGTTATACGTTATACGTTATACGTTATACGTTATACGTTATACGTTATACGTTATACGTTATACGTTATACGTTATACGTTATACGTAATACGTTATACGTTATACGTTATACGTAATACGTTATACGTTATACGTTATACGTTATACGTTATACGTTATACGTTATACGTTATACGGTATACGTTATACGTTATACGTTATACGTTATACGTTATACGTTATACGTTATACGTAATACGTTATTCGTTATACGTTATACGTTATACGTTATACGTTATACGTTATACGTTATACCTTATACGTTATACGTTTTACGATATACGTTATACGTTATACGTTCTACGTTATACGTTATACGTTATACGTTATACGTCATACGTTATACGTAATACGTTATACGTTATACGTTATACGTTATACGTTATACGTTATACGTTATACGTTATACGTTATACGTTATACGTTATACGTTATACGTTATACGTTATACGTTATACGTTATACGTTATACGTTATACGTTATACGTTATACGTTATACGTTATACGTTATACGTTATACGTTATACGTTATACGTTATACGTTATACGTTATACGTTATACGTTATACGTTATACGTTATACGTTATACGTTATACGTTATACGTTATACGTTATACGTTATACGTTATACGTTATACGGTATACGTTATACGTTATACGTTATACGTTATACGTTATACGTTATACGGTATACGTTATATGTTATACGTTATACGTTATACGTTATACGTTATACGTTATGCGTTATACGTTTTACGTTATTCGTTATACGTTTTACGTTATTCGTGATACGTTATACGTTATACGTTATGCGTTACACGTTATACGTTATACGTTATACGTCATAGGTTATACGTTATACGTTATTCTTTATGCGTTGTACGTTATACGTTATACGTTATACGTTATACGTTATACGTTATACGTTATACGTTATACGTTATACGTTATACGTTATACGTTATACGTTATACGTTATACGTTTTACGTTATACGTTATACGTTATACGTTATACGTTATACGTTATACGTTATACGTTATACGTTATACGTTATACGTTATACGTTATACGTTATACGTTATACGGTATACGTTATATGTTATACGTTATACGTTATACGTTATACGTTATACGTTATGCGTTATACGTTTTACGTTATACGTTATACGTTATACGTTATACGGTATACGTTATATGTTATACGTTATACGTTATACGTTATACGTTATACGTTATACGTTATACGTTATACGTTATACGTTATACGTTATACGGTATACGTTATATGTTATACTTTATACGTTATACGTTATACGTTATACGTTATGCGTTATACGTTTTACGTTATTCGTTATACGTTTTACGTTATTCGTGATACGTTATACGTTATACGTTATGCGTTACACGTTATACGTTATACGTTATACGTTATACGTTATACGTTATACGTCATAGGTTATACGTTATACGTTATTCTTTATGCGTTGTACGTTATACGTTATACGTTATACGTTATACGTTAAACCATATACGTTATACGTTATACGATACACGTTATACGTTATACGTTATACGTTATACGTTATACGTCATAGGTTATACGTTATACGTTATTCTTTATGCGTTGTACGCTATACGTTATACGTTATACGTTATACGGTGTACAATATACGTTATGCGTTATACGTTTTACGTTATACGTTATACTTTATACGTTATACGTTATACGTTATACGTTATACGTTATACGTTATACGTTATACGTTATACGTTATACGTTATACGATATACGTTACACGTTATTCGTTATATGTTCTTCGTTTCACGTTATACGTTATACGTTATGCGTTATACGTTTTACGTTATTCGTTATACGTTATACGTTATACGTTATAGGTTATACGTTATACGTTACACGTTATACGTTATACGTTATACGTTATACGTCATAGGTTATACGTTATACGTTATACGTTATACGTTTTACGTTATACGTTATTCGATATACGTTATACGTTATACGTTATACGTTATACGTTATACGTAATACGTTATTCGTTATACGTTATACGTTATACGTTATACGTTATACGTTATACGTTATACGTTATACGTTATACGGTAAACGTTATACGTTATACGTTATACGTTATACGTTATACGTTATACGTTATACGTTATACGTTATACGTTATACGTTATACGTTATACGATATACGTTATACGTTATACGTAATACGTTATTCGTTATACGTTATACATTATACGTTATACGTTATACGTTATACGTTATACGTTATACGTTATACGGTATACGTTATACGTTATACGTTATACGTTATACGTTATACGTTATACGTTATACGTTATACGTTATACGTTATACGTTATACGTTATACGTTATACGTTATACGTTATACGTTATACGTTATACGGTATACGTTATATGTTATACGTTATACGTTATACGTTATACGTTATACGTTATACGTTATACGTTATACGTTATACGGTATACGTTATACGTTATACGTTATACGTTATACGTTATACATTATACGTTATACGTTATACGTTATACGTTATAGGTTATACGTTATACGTTTTGCGATATACGTTATACGTTGTACGTTATACGTTATACGATATACGTTATACGTTATTCGTTATACGTTCTTCGTTACACGTTATACGTTATACGTTATGCGTTATACGTTTTACGTTATTCGTTATACCTTATACGTTATACGTAATTCTTTATACGTTATACGTTATACGTTTTACGATATACGTTATACGTTATACGTTATACGTTATACGTTATACCTTATACGTTATACGTTTTGCATTATACGTTATACGATATACGTTATACGTTATTCGTTATACGTTATACGTTACACGTTATACGTTATACGTCATGCGTTATACGTTTTACGATATTCGTTATACGTTATACGTTATACGTTATACGTTATAGGTTATACGTTATACGTTATACGTTATACGTTATACGTTATACGTTATACGTTATACGTTATACGTTATACGTTATACGTTATACGTCATTGGTTATACGTTATACGGTATACGTTATACGTTATACGTTATACGTTATACGTTATACGTTATACGTTATACGTTATACGTTATACGTTATACGTTATACGTTATACGTTATACGTTATACGTTATACGTTATACGTTATACGTTATACGTTACACGATATACGTTACACGTTATACGTTATACGTTATACGTTATACGTTATACGTTATACGTTATACGTTATACGTTTTACGTTATACGTTATACGTTATACGTTATACGTGATACGTAAAACGTTACATGTTATGCGTTATACGTTTTACGTTATTCGTTATACGTTTTACGTTACTCGTGATACGTTATACGTTATACGTTATGCGTTACACGTTATACGTTATACGTTATACGTTATACGTTATACGTTATACGTCATAGGTTATACGTTATACGTTATTCTTTATGCGTTATACGTTATACGTTATACGTTATACGTTATACGTTATACGTTATACCATATACGTTATACGTTATACGATACACGTTATACGTTATACGTTATACGTTATACGTCATAGGTTATACGTTATACGTTATTCTTTATGCGTTGTACGTTATACGTTATACGTTATACGTTATACGGTGTACGATATACGTTATGCGTTATACGTTTTACGTTATTCGTTATACGTTATACGTTATACGTTTTACGTTATACGTTATATTTTATACGTTATACGTTATACGTTATACGTTATACGTTATACGTTATACGATATACGTTATACGTTATACGTTATACGTTATACGTTATACGTTATACGTGATACGTCATACGTAATACGTTATACGTTATACGTTATACGTTATACGTTATACGTTATACGTTATACGTTATACGTTATACGTTATACGTTACAGCTTATACGTTATACGTTATACGTTATACGATATACGTTACACGTTATTCGTTATACGTTCTTCGTTACACGTTATACGTTATACGTTATGCGTTATACGTTTTACGTTATTCGTTATACGTTATACGTTATACGTTATAGGTTATACTTTATACGTTATACGTTATACGTTATACGTTATACGTTATACGTTATACGTTATACGTCATTGGTTATACGTTATACGGTATACGTTATACGTTATACGTTATACGTTATACGTTATACGCTATACGTTATACGTTATAAGTTAGACGTTATACGTCATAGGTTATACGTTATACGTTATACGTTATACGTAATATGGAATGCGTCATACGTTTTACGTTATTCTTTATACTTTTTTCGTTACAAGTTATACGTTATACGTTATATGTTATAAGTTGTACGTCATACGTTATACGATACACGTTATACGTTATACGAAATATGTAATACGTAATACGTTTTACGTTGTTCGTTGTACGTTATACAATATACGTTATACGTTATACGATATATGTTATACGTTATACGTTATACGTTATACATTATACGTTATACGTTATACGTTATACGTTATACGTTATACGTTATACGTTATACGTTATACGTTATACGTTATACGTTATACGTTATACGTTATACGTTATACGGTATACGTTATATGTTATACATTATACGTTATACGTTATACGTTATACGTTATACGTTATACGTTATACGTTATACGGTATACGTTATACGTTATACGTTATACGTTATACGTTATACATTATACGTTATACGTTATACGTTATAGGTTATACGTTATACGTTTTGCGATATACGTTATACGTTGTACGTTATACGTTATACGATATACGTTATACGTTATTCGTTATACGTTCTTCGTTACACGTTATACGTTATACGTTATGCGTTATACGTTTTACGTTATTCGTTATACGTTATACGTTATACGTAATTCTTTATACGTTATACGTTATACGTTTTACGATATACGTTATACGTTATACGTTATACGTTATACGTTATACGTTATACCTTATACGTTATACGTTTTGCATTATACGTTATACGATATACGTTATACGTTATTCGTTATACGTTATACGTTACACGTTATACGTTATACGTCATGCGTTATACGTTTTACGATATTCGTTATACGTTATACGTTATACGTTATACGTTATAGGTTATACGTTATACGTTATACGTTATACGTTATACGTTATACGTTATACGTTATACGTTATACGTTATACGTTATACGTTATACGTTATACGTTATACGTTTTACGTTATACGTTATACGTTATACGTTATACGTTATACGTTATACGTTATACGTTATACGTTATACGTTATACGTTATACGTTATACGTTATACGTTATACGTTATACGATATACGTTATACGTTATACGTTATACGTTATACGTTATACGTTACACGTTATACGTTATACGTTATACGTTTTACGTTATACGTTATACGTTATACGTTATACGTGATACGTAATACGTTACATGTTATGCGTTATACGTTTTACGTTATTCGTTATACGTTTTACGTTACTCGTGATACGTTATACGTAATACGTTACATGTTATGCGTTATACGTTTTACGTTATTCGTTATACGTTTTACGTTACTCGTGATACGTTATACGTTATACGTTATGCGTTACACGTTATACGTTATACGTTATACGTTATACGTTATACGTTATACGTCATAGGTTATACGTTATACGTTATTCTTTATGCTTTATACGTTATACGTTATACGTTATACGTTATACGTTATACGTTATACCATATACGTTATACGTTATACGATACACGTTATACGTTATACGTTATACGTTATACGTCATAGGTTATACGTTATACGTTATTCTTTATGCGTTGTACGTTATACGTTATACGTTATACGTTATACGGTGTACGATATACGTTATGCGTTATACGTTTTACGTTATTCGTTATACGTTATACGTTATACGTTTTACGTTATACGTTATACTTTATACGTTATACGTTATACGTTATACGTTATACGTTATACGTTATACGATATACGTTATACGTTATACGTTATACGTTATACGTTATACGTTATACGTGATACGTCATACGTAATACGTTATACGTTATACGTTATACGTTATACGTTATACGTTATACGTTATACGTTATACGTTATACGTTATACGTTACAGCTTATACGTTATACGTTATACGTTATACGATATACGTTACACGTTATTCGTTATACGTTCTTCGTTACACGTTATACGTTATACGTTATGCGTTATACGTTTTACGTTATTCGTTATACGTTATACGTTATACGTTATACGTCATTGGTTATACGTTATACGGTATACGTTATACGTTATACGTTATACGTTATACGTTATACGCTATACGTTATACGTTATAAGTTAGACGTTATACGTCATAGGTTATACGTTATACGTTATACGTTATACGTAATATGGAATGCGTCATACGTTTTACGTTATTCTTTATACTTTTTTCGTTACAAGTTATACGTTATACGTTATATGTTATAAGTTGTACGTCATACGTTATACGATACACGTTATACGTTATACGAAATATGTAATACGTAATACGTTTTACGTTGTTCGTTGTACGTTATACAATATACGTTATACGTTATACGATATATGTTATACGTTATACGTTATACGTTATACATTATACGTTATACGTTATACGTTATACGTTATACGTTATACGTTATACGTAATACGTTATTCGTTATACGTTATACGTTATACGTTATACGTTATACGTTATACGTTATACGTTATACCTTATACGTTATACGTTTTACGATATACGTTATACGTTATACGTTCTACGTTATACGTTATACGTTATACGTAATACGTTATTCGTTATACGTTATACGTTATACGTTATACGTTATACGTTATACGTTATACCTTATACGTTATACGTTTTACGATATACGTTATACGTTATACGTTCTACGTTATACGTTATACGTTATACGTTATACGTTATACGTTATACGTTATACGTTATACGTTATACGTTATACGTTATACGTTATACGTTATACGTTATACGTTATACGTTATACGTTATACGTTATACGTTATACGTAATACGTTATACGTTATACGTTATACGTTATACGTTATACGTAATACGTTATACGTTATACGTTATACGTTATACGTAATACGTTATTCGTTATACGTTATACGTTATACGTTATACGTTATACGTTATACGTTATACCTTATACGTTATACGTTTTACGATATACGTTATACGTTATACGTTCTACGTTATACGTTATACGTTATACGTTATACGTTATACGTTATACGTTATACGTTATACGTTATACGTTATACGTTATACGTTATACGTTATACGTTATACGTTATACGTTATACGTTATACGTTATACGTAATACGTTATACGTTATACGTTATACGTTATACGTTATACGTAATACGTTATACGTTATACGTTATACGTTATACGTTATACGTTATACGTTATACGTTATACGTTATACGTTATACGTTATACGTTATACGTTATACGTTATACGTTATACGTTATACGTTATACGTTATACGTTATACGTTATACGTTATACGTTATACGTTATACGTTATACGTTATACGTTATACGTTATACGTTATACGTTATACGTTATACGTTATACGTTATACGTTATACGTTATACGTTATACGTTATACGTTATACGTTATACGTTATACGTTATACGTTATACGTTATACGTTATACGTTATACGTTATACGTTATACGTTATACGTTATACGTTATACGTTATACGTTATACGTTATACGTTATACGTTATACGTTATACGTTATACGTTATACGTTATACGTTATACGTTATACGTTATACGTTATACGTTATACGTTATACGTTATACGTTATACGGTATACGTTATACGTTATACGTTATACGTTATGCGTTATACGTTATACGTTATGCGTTATACGTTTTACGTTATACGTTATACGTTATACGTTATACGGTATACGTTATATGTTATACGTTATACGTTATACGTTATACGTTATACGTTATACGTTATACGTTATACGCTATACGTTATACGTTATACGGTATACGTTATATGTTATACGTTATACGTTATACGTTATACGTTATACGTTATGCGTTATACGTTTTACGTTATTCGTTATACGTCTTACGTTATTCGTGATACGTTATACGTTATACGTTATGCGTTACACGTTATACGTTATACGTTATACGTTATACGTTATACGTTATACGTTATACGTTATACGTTATACGTTATACGTTATACGTTATACGTTATACGGTATACGTTATACGTTATACGTTATACGTTATGCGTTATACGTTATACGTTATGCGTTATACGTTTTACGTTATACGTTATACGTTATACGTTATACGGTATACGTTATATGTTATACGTTATACGTTATACGTTATACGTTATACGTTATACGTTATACGTTATACGCTATACGTTATACGTTATACGGTATACGTTATATGTTATACGTTATACGTTATACGTTATACGTTATACGTTATGCGTTATACGTTTTACGTTATTCGTTATACGTCTTACGTTATTCGTGATACGTTATACGTTATACGTTATGCGTTACACGTTATACGTTATACGTTATACGTTATACGTTATACGTTATACGTCATAGGTTATACGTTATACGTTATTCTTTATGCGTTGTACGTTAGACGTTATACGTTATACGTTATACGTTAAACCATATACGTTATACGTTATACGATACACGTTATACGTTATACGTTATACGATACACGTTATACGTTATACGTTATACGTTATACGTTATACGTCATTGGTTATACGTTATACGTTATTCTTTATGCGTTGTACGTTATACGTTATACGTTATACGTTATACGGTGTACGATATACGTTATGCGTTATACGTTTTACGTTATTCGTTATACGTTATACGTTATACGTTTTACGTTATACGTTATACTTTATACGTTATACGTTATACGTTATACGTTATACGTTATACGTTATACGTTATACGTTATACGTTATACGTTATATAATACGTTATACGTTATACGTTATACGTTATACGTGATACGTCATACGTAATACGTTATACGTTATACGTTATACGTTATACGTTATACGTTATACGTTATACGTTATACGTTATACGTTACAGCTTATACGTTATACGTTATACGTTATACGTTATACGATATACGTTACACGTTATTCGTTATACGTTCTTCGTTTCACGTTATACGTTATACGTTATGCGTTATACGTTTTACGTTATTCGTTATACGTTATACGTTATACGTTATAGGTTATACGTTATACGTTACACGTTATACGTTATACGTTATACGTTATACGTCATAGGTTATACGTTATACGTTATACGTTATACGTTTTACGTTATACATTATTCGATATACGTTATACGTTATACGTTATACGTTATACGTTATACGTAATACGTTATTCGTTATACGTTATACGTTATACGTTATACGTTATACGTTATACGTTATACGTTATACGTTATACGGTAAACGTTATACGTTATACGTTATACGTTATACGTTATACGTTATACGTTATACGTTATACGTTATACGTTATACGTTATACGTTATACGTTATACGATATACGTTATACGTTATACGTAATACGTTATTCGTTATACGTTATACGTTATACGTTATACGTTATACGTTATACGTTATACGTTATACGTTATACGGTATACGTTATACGTTATACGTTATACGTTATACGTTATACGTTATACGTTATACGTTATACGTTATACGTTATACGTTATACGTTATACGTTATACGTTATACGTTATACGTTATACGGTATACGTTATATGTTATACGTTATACGTTATACGTTATACGTTATACGTTATACGTTATACGTTATACGTTATACGTTATACGGTATACGTTATACGTTATACGTTATACGTTATACGTTATACATTATACGTTATACGTTATACGTTATAGGTTATACGTTATACGTTTTGCGATATACGTTATACGTTGTACGTTATACGTTATACGATATACGTTATACGTTATTCGTTATACGTTCTTCGTTACACGTTATACGTTATACGTTATGCGTTATACGTTTTACGTTATTCGTTATACGTTATACGTTATACGTAATTCTTTATACGTTATACGTTATACGTTTTACGATATACGTTATACGTTATACGTTATACGTTATACGTTATACCTTATACGTTATACGTTTTGCATTATACGTTATACGATATACGTTATACGTTATTCGTTATACGTTCTTCGTTACACGTTATACGTTATACGTCATGCGTTATACGTTTTACGATATTCGTTATACGTTATACGTTATACGTTATACGTTATAGGTTATACGTTATACGTTATACGTTATACGTTATACGTTATACGTTATACGTTATACGTTATACGTTATACGTTATACGTTATACGTTATACGTCATTGGTTATACGTTATACGGTATACGTTATACGTTATGCGTTATACGTTATACGTTATACGTTATACGTTATACGTTATACGTTATACGTTATACGTTATACGTTATACGTTATACGTTATACGTTATACGTTATACGTTATACGTTATACGTTATACGTTATACGTTATACGTTATACGTTATACTTTATACGTTATACGTTATACGTTATACGTTATACGTTATACGCTATACGTTATACGTTATAAGTTAGACGTTATACGTCATAGGTTATACGTTATACGTTATACGTTATACGTAATATGTAATGCGTCATACGTTTTACGTTATTCTTTATACTTTTTTCGTTACAAGTTATACGTTATACGTTATACGTTATAAGTTGTACGTCATACGTTATACGATACACGTTATACGTTATACGAAATATGTAATACGTAATACGTTTTACGTTATTCGTTATACGTTATACAATATACGTTATACGTTATACGATATATGTTATACGATATACGTTATACGTTATACGTTATACGTAACACGTTATTCGTAATACATTATACGTGATACGGTATACGTTGTATGTTATACGTTATACGTTATACGTTATACGTTATACGTTCTACGTTATACGTTCTACGTTATACGTTATACGTTATACGTTATGCGTTATACGTTATACGTTATACGTTATACGTTATACGTTATACGTTATACGTCATACGTTTTACGTTATTCGTTATACGTTATACGTTATACGTTATACGTTATGCGTTATACGTTATACGTTATACGTTATACGTTATACGTTATACGTTATACGTTATACGTTATACGATATACGTTATACGTTATTCGTTATACGTTCTTCGTTACACGTTATACGTTATACGTTATGCGTTATACGTTTTGCGTTATTCGTTACACGTTATACGTTATACGTTATACGTTATACGTTATACGTTATACGTTATACGTTATACGTTATACGTTATACGTTATACGTTATACGTTATACGTTATACGTTATACGTTATACGTTATACGTTATACGTTATACGTTATACGTTATACGTTATACGTTATACGTTATACGTTATACGTTATACGTTATACGTTATACGTTATACGTTATACGTTATACGTTATACGTTATACGTTATACGTTATACGTTATACGTTATACGTTATACGGTATACGTTATACGTTATACGTTATACGTTATGCGTTATACGTTATACGTTATGCGTTATACGTTTTACGTTATACGTTATACGTTATACGTTATACGGTATACGTTATATGTTATACGTTATACGTTATACGTTATACGTTATACGTTATACGTTATACGTTATACGCTATACGTTATACGTTATACGGTATACGTTATATGTTATACGTTATACGTTATACGTTATACGTTATACGTTATGCGTTATACGTTTTACGTTATTCGTTATACGTCTTACGTTATTCGTGATACGTTATACGTTATACGTTATGCGTTACACGTTATACGTTATACGTTATACGTTATACGATATACGTTATACGTTATTCGTTATACGTTCTTCGTTACACGTTATACGTTATACGTTATGCGTTATACGTTTTGCGTTATTCGTTACACGTTATACGTTATACGTTATGCGTTATACGTTTTACGTTATTCGTTATACGTTATACGTTATACGTTATAGGTTATACTTTATACGTTATACGTTATACGTTATACGTTATACGTTATACGTTATACGTTATACGTCATTGGTTATACGTTATACGGTATACGTTATACGTTATACGTTATACGTTATACGTTATACGCTATACGTTATACGTTATAAGTTAGACGTTATACGTCATAGGTTATACGTTATACGTTATACGTTATACGTAATATGGAATGCGTCATACGTTTTACGTTATTCTTTATACTTTTTTCGTTACAAGTTATACGTTATACGTTATATGTTATAAGTTGTACGTCATACGTTATACGATACACGTTATACGTTATACGAAATATGTAATACGTAATACGTTTTACGTTGTTCGTTGTACGTTATACAATATACGTTATACGTTATACGATATATGTTATACGTTATACGTTATACGTTATACATTATACGTTATACGTTATACGTTATACGTTATACGTTATACGTTATACGTAATACGTTATTCGTTATACGTTATACGTTATACGTTATACGTTATACGTTATACGTTATACCTTATACGTTATACGTTTTACGATATACGTTATACGTTATACGTTCTACGTTATACGTTATACGTTATACGTAATACGTTATTCGTTATACGTTATACGTTATACGTTATACGTTATACGTTATACGTTATACCTTATACGTTATACGTTTTACGATATACGTTATACGTTATGCGTTCTACGTTATACGTTATACGTTATACGTTATACGTTATACGTTATACGTTATACGTTATACGTTATACGTTATACGTTATACGTTATACGTTATACGTTATACGTTATACGTTATACGTTATACGTTATACGTTATACGTAATACGTTATACGTTATACGTTATACGTTATACGTTATACGTAATACGTTATACGTTATACGTTATACGTTATACGTAATACGTTATTCGTTATACGTTATACGTTATACGTTATACGTTATACGTTATACGTTATACCTTATACGTTATACGTTTTACGATATACGTTATACGTTATACGTTCTACGTTATACGTTATACGTTATACGTTATACGTTATACGTTATACGTTATACGTTATACGTTATACGTTATATGTTATACGTTATACGTTATACGTTATACGTTATACGTTATACGTTATACGTTATACGTAATACGTTATACGTTATACGTTATACGTTATACGTTATACGTAATACGTTATACGTTATACGTTATACGTTATACGTTATACGTTATACGTTATACGTTATACGTTATACGTTATACGTTATACGTTATACGTTATACGTTATACGTTATACGTTATACGTTATACGTTATACGTTATACGTTATACGTTATACGTTATACGTTATACGTTATACGTTATACGTTATACGTTATACGTTATACGTTATACGTTATACGTTATACGTTATACGTTATACGTTATACGTTATACGTTATACGTTATACGTTATACGTTATACGTTATACGTTATACGTTATACGTTATACGTTATACGTTATACGTTATACGTTATACGTTATACGTGATACGTTATACGTTATACGTTATACGTTATACGTTATACGTTATACGTTATACGTTATACGTTATACGTTATACGTTATACGGTATACGTTATACGTTATACGTTATACGTTATGCGTTATACGTTATACGTTATGCGTTATACGTTTTACGTTATACGTTATACGTTATACGTTATACGGTATACGTTATATGTTATACGTTATACGTTATACGTTATACGTTATACGTTATACGTTATACGTTATACGCTATACGTTATACGTTATACGGTATACGTTATATGTTATACGTTATACGTTATACGTTATACGTTATACGTTATGCGTTATACGTTTTACGTTATTCGTTATACGTCTTACGTTATTCGTGATACGTTATACGTTATACGTTATGCGTTACACGTTATACGTTATACGTTATACGTTATACGTTATACGTTATACGTTATACGTTATACGTTATACGTTATACGTTATACGTTATACGTTATACGGTATACGTTATACGTTATACGTTATACGTTATGCGTTATACGTTATACGTTATGCGTTATACGTTTTACGTTATACGTTATACGTTATACGTTATACGGTATACGTTATATGTTATACGTTATACGTTATACGTTATACGTTATACGTTATACGTTATACGTTATACGCTATACGTTATACGTTATACGGTATACGTTATATGTTATACGTTATACGTTATACGTTATACGTTATACGTTATGCGTTATACGTTTTACGTTATTCGTTATACGTCTTACGTTATTCGTGATACGTTATACGTTATACGTTATGCGTTACACGTTATACGTTATACGTTATACGTTATACGTTATACGTTATACGTCATAGGTTATACGTTATACGTTATTCTTTATGCGTTGTACGTTAGACGTTATACGTTATACGTTATACGTTAAACCATATACGTTATACGTTATACGATACACGTTATACGTTATACGTTATACGATACACGTTATACGTTATACGTTATACGTTATACGTTATACGTCATTGGTTATACGTTATACGTTATTCTTTATGCGTTGTACGTTATACGTTATACGTTATACGTTATACGGTGTACGATATACGTTATGCGTTATACGTTTTACGTTATTCGTTATACGTTATACGTTATACGTTTTACGTTATACGTTATACTTTATACGTTATACGTTATACGTTATACGTTATACGTTATACGTTATACGTTATACGTTATACGTTATACGTTATATAATACGTTATACGTTATACGTTATACGTTATACGTGATACGTCATACGTAATACGTTATACGTTATACGTTATACGTTATACGTTATACGTTATACGTTATACGTTATACGTTATACGTTACAGCTTATACGTTATACGTTATACGTTATACGTTATACGATATACGTTACACGTTATTCGTTATACGTTCTTCGTTTCACGTTATACGTTATACGTTATGCGTTATACGTTTTACGTTATTCGTTATACGTTATACGTTATACGTTATAGGTTATACGTTATACGTTACACGTTATACGTTATACGTTATACGTTATACGTCATAGGTTATACGTTATACGTTATACGTTATACGTTTTACGTTATACATTATTCGATATACGTTATACGTTATACGTTATACGTTATACGTTATACGTAATACGTTATTCGTTATACGTTATACGTTATACGTTATACGTTATACGTTATACGTTATACGTTATACGTTATACGGTAAACGTTATACGTTATACGTTATACGTTATACGTTATACGTTATACGTTATACGTTATACGTTATACGTTATACGTTATACGTTATACGTTATACGATATACGTTATACGTTATACGTAATACGTTATTCGTTATACGTTATACGTTATACGTTATACGTTATACGTTATACGTTATACGTTATACGTTATACGGTATACGTTATACGTTATACGTTATACGTTATACGTTATACGTTATACGTTATACGTTATACGTTATACGTTATACGTTATACGTTATACGTTATACGTTATACGTTATACGTTATACGTTATACGTTATACGTTATACGTTATACGTTATACGTTATACGTTATACGTTATACGTTATACGTTATACGTTATACGTTATACGGTATACGTTATACGTTATACGTTATACGTTATGCGTTATACGTTATACGTTATGCGTTATACGTTTTACGTTATACGTTATACGTTATACGTTATACGGTATACGTTATATGTTATACGTTATACGTTATACGTTATACGTTATACGTTATACGTTATACGTTATACGCTATACGTTATACGTTATACGGTATACGTTATATGTTATACGTTATACGTTATACGTTATACGTTATACGTTATGCGTTATACGTTTTACGTTATTCGTTATACGTCTTACGTTATTCGTGATACGTTATACGTTATACGTTATGCGTTACACGTTATACGTTATACGTTATACGTTATACGTTATACGTTATACGTTATACGTTATACGTTATACGTTATACGTTATACGTTATACGTTATACGGTATACGTTATACGTTATACGTTATACGTTATGCGTTATACGTTATACGTTATGCGTTATACGTTTTACGTTATACGTTATACGTTATACGTTATACGGTATACGTTATATGTTATACGTTATACGTTATACGTTATACGTTATACGTTATACGTTATACGTTATACGCTATACGTTATACGTTATACGGTATACGTTATATGTTATACGTTATACGTTATACGTTATACGTTATACGTTATGCGTTATACGTTTTACGTTATTCGTTATACGTCTTACGTTATTCGTGATACGTTATACGTTATACGTTATGCGTTACACGTTATACGTTATACGTTATACGTTATACGTTATACGTTATACGTCATAGGTTATACGTTATACGTTATTCTTTATGCGTTGTACGTTAGACGTTATACGTTATACGTTATACGTTAAACCATATACGTTATACGTTATACGATACACGTTATACGTTATACGTTATACGATACACGTTATACGTTATACGTTATACGTTATACGTTATACGTCATTGGTTATACGTTATACGTTATTCTTTATGCGTTGTACGTTATACGTTATACGTTATACGTTATACGGTGTACGATATACGTTATGCGTTATACGTTTTACGTTATTCGTTATACGTTATACGTTATACGTTTTACGTTATACGTTATACTTTATACGTTATACGTTATACGTTATACGTTATACGTTATACGTTATACGTTATACGTTATACGTTATACGTTATATAATACGTTATACGTTATACGTTATACGTTATACGTGATACGTCATACGTAATACGTTATACGTTATACGTTATACGTTATACGTTATACGTTATACGTTATACGTTATACGTTATACGTTACAGCTTATACGTTATACGTTATACGTTATACGTTATACGATATACGTTACACGTTATTCGTTATACGTTCTTCGTTTCACGTTATACGTTATACGTTATGCGTTATACGTTTTACGTTATTCGTTATACGTTATACGTTATACGTTATAGGTTATACGTTATACGTTACACGTTATACGTTATACGTTATACGTTATACGTCATAGGTTATACGTTATACGTTATACGTTATACGTTTTACGTTATACATTATTCGATATACGTTATACGTTATACGTTATACGTTATACGTTATACGTAATACGTTATTCGTTATACGTTATACGTTATACGTTATACGTTATACGTTATACGTTATACGTTATACGTTATACGGTAAACGTTATACGTTATACGTTATACGTTATACGTTATACGTTATACGTTATACGTTGTACGTTATACGTTATACGTTATACGTTATACGTTATACGATATACGTTATACGTTATACGTAATACGTTATTCGTTATACGTTATACGTTATACGTTATACGTTATACGTTATACGTTATACGTTATACGTTATACGGTATACGTTATACGTTATACGTTATACGTTATACGTTATACGTTATACGTTATACGTTATACGTTATACGTTATACGTTATACGTTATACGTTATACGTTATACGTTATACGTTATACGGTATACGTTATATGTTATACGTTATACGTTATACGTTATACGTTATACGTTATACGTTATACGTTATACGTTATACGGTATACGTTATACGTTATACGTTATACGTTATACGTTATACATTATACGTTATACGTTATACGTTATAGGTTATACGTTATACGTTTTGCGATATACGTTATACGTTGTACGTTATACGTTATACGATATACGTTATACGTTATTCGTTATACGTTCTTCGTTACACGTTATACGTTATACGTTATGCGTTATACGTTTTACGTTATTCGTTATACGTTATACGTTATACGTAATTCTTTATACGTTATACGTTATACGTTTTACGATATACGTTATACGTTATACGTTATACGTTATACGTTATACCTTATACGTTATACGTTTTGCATTATACGTTATACGATATACGTTATACGTTATTCGTTATACGTTCTTCGTTACACGTTATACGTTATACGTCATGCGTTATACGTTTTACGATATTCGTTATACGTTATACGTTATACGTTATACGTTATAGGTTATACGTTATACGTTATACGTTATACGTTATACGTTATACGTTATACGTTATACGTTATACGTTATACGTTATACGTTATACGTTATACGTCATTGGTTATACGTTATACGGTATACGTTATACGTTATGCGTTATACGTTATACGTTATACGTTATACGTTATACGTTATACGTTATACGTTATACGTTATACGTTATACGTTATACGTTATACGTTATACGTTATACGTTATACGTTATACGTTATACGTTATACGTTATACGTTATACGTTATACGTTATACTTTATACGTTATACGTTATACGTTATACGTTATACGTTATACGCTATACGTTATACGTTATAAGTTAGACGTTATACGTCATAGGTTATACGTTATACGTTATACGTTATACGTAATATGTAATGCGTCATACGTTTTACGTTATTCTTTATACTTTTTTCGTTACAAGTTATACGTTATACGTTATACGTTATAAGTTGTACGTCATACGTTATACGATACACGTTATACGTTATACGAAATATGTAATACGTAATACGTTTTACGTTATTCGTTATACGTTATACAATATACGTTATACGTTATACGATATATGTTATACGATATACGTTATACGTTATACGTTATACGTAACACGTTATTCGTAATACATTATACGTGATACGGTATACGTTGTATGTTATACGTTATACGTTATACGTTATACGTTATACGTTCTACGTTATACGTTCTACGTTATACGTTATACGTTATACGTTATGCGTTATACGTTATACGTTATACGTTATACGTTATACGTTATACGTTATACGTCATACGTTTTACGTTATTCGTTATACGTTATACGTTATACGTTATACGTTATGCGTTATACGTTATACGTTATACGTTATACGTTATACGTTATACGTTATACGTTATACGTTATACGATATACGTTATACGTTATTCGTTATACGTTCTTCGTTACACGTTATACGTTATACGTTATGCGTTATACGTTTTGCGTTATTCGTTACACGTTATACGTTATACGTTATACGTTATACGTTATACGTTATACGCTATACGTTACACGTTATACCTTATACGTTATACGTTATACGTGATACGTTATACGTTATACGTTATACCTTATACGTTATACTTTATACGTTATTCGTTATACGTTATACGTTTTACGTTATACGTTATACGTTATACGTTATACGCTATACGTTACACGTTATACCTTATACGTTATACGTTATACGTTATACGTTATACGTTATACGTTATACGTTATACGTTATACGTTATACGTTATACGTTATACGTTATACGTTATACGTTATACGTTATACGTTATACGTTATACGTTATACGTTATACGTTATACGTTATACGTTATACGTTATACGTTATACGTTATACGTTATACGTTATACGTTATACGTTATACGTTATACGTTATACGTTATACGTTATACGTTTTACGTTATACGTTATACGTTATACGTTATACGTTATACGTTTTACGTTATACGTTATACGTTATACGTTATACGTTATACGTTATACGTTATACGTTATACGTTATACGTTATACGTTATACGTTATACGTTATACGTTATACGTTATACGTTATACGTTATACGTTATACGTTATACGGTATACGTTATATGTTATACGTTATACGTTATACGTCATACGTTATACGTTATGCGTTATACGTTTTACGTTATTCGTTATACGTTCTACGTTATTCGTGATTCGTTATACGTTATACGTTATGCGTTACACGTTATACGTTATACGTTATACGTCATAGGTTATACGTTATACGTTATTCTTTATGCGTTGTACGTTATACGTTATACGTTATACGTTATACGTTATACGTTATACGTTATACGTTATACGTTATACGTTATACGTTATACGTTATACGTTATACGTTTTACGTTATACGTTATACGTTATACGTTATACGTTATACGTTATACGTTATACGTTATACGTTATACGTTATACGTTATACGTTATACGTTATACGTTATACGGTATACGTTATATGTTATACGTTATACGTTATACGTTATACGTTATACGTTATGCGTTATACGTTTTACGTTATACGTTATACGTTATACGTTATACGGTATACGTTATATGTTATACGTTATACGTTATACGTTATACGTTATACGTTTTACGATATACGTTATACGTTATACGTTATACGTTATACGTTATACCTTATACGTTATACGTTTTGCATTATACGTTATACGATATACGTTATACGTTATTCGTTATACGTTCTTCGTTACACGTTATACGTTATACGTTATACGTTTTACGTTATACGTTATACGTTATACGTTATACGCTATACGTTACACGTTATACCTTATACGTTATACGTTATACGTTATTCGTTATACGGTATACGTTATACGTTATACGTTATGCGTTATACGTTATACGTTATACGTTATACGTTTTACGTTATACGTTATAGGTTATACGTTATACGCTATACGTTACACGTTATACCTTATACGTTATACGTTATACGTGATACGTTATACGTTATACGTTATACGTTATACGTTATACGTTATACGTTATACCTTATACGTTATACGTTATACGTGATACGTTATACGTTATACGTTATACGTTATACGTTATACGTTATACGTTATACGTTATACGTTATACGTTATACGTTATACGTTATACGTGATACGTTATACGTTATACGTTATACGTTATTCGTTATACGGTATACGTTATACGTGATACGGTATACGTTGTACGTTATACGTTATACGTTATACGTTATACGTTATACGTTATACGTTATACGTTATACGTTATACGTTATACGTTATACGTTATACGTTATACGTTATACGTTATACGTTATACGTTATACGTTATACGTTATACGTTATTCGTTATACGTTATACGTCATAGGTTATACGTTATACGTTACATGTTATACGTTCTACGTTATACGTTATACGTTATACGTTATACGTTATACGTTATACGTTATACGTTATACGTTATACGTTATACGTTATACGTTATACGTCATAGGTTATACGTTATACGTTATTCGTTAGGCGTTATACGTTATACGTTATACGTTATACGTTATACGTTATACGTTATACGTTATACGTTATACGTTATACGTTATACGTTATACGTTATACGTTATACGTTATACGTTATACGTTATACGTTTTACGTTATACGTTATACGTTATACATTGTACGTTATACGTTATACGTTATACCTTATACGTTATACGTTATACGTTATACGTTATACGGTATACGGTATACGTTATACGTTATGCGTTATACGATATACGTTATGCGTTATATGTTATACGATATACGTTATACGTTATACGTTATACGTTATACGTTATACGTTACACGTTATTCGTAATACATTATACGTGATACGGTATACGTTGTACGTTATACGTTATACGTTATACGTTATACGTCATAGGTTATACGTTATACGTTATTCGTTAGGCGTTATACGTTATACGTTATACGTTATACGTTATACGTTATACGGTATACGATATACGTTATGCGTTATATGTTATACGATATACGTTATACGTTATACGTTATACGTTATACGTTATACGTTATACGTTACACGTTATTCGTAATACATTATACGTTATACGTTATACGTTATACGTTTTACGTTATACGTTATACGTTATACGTTACACGTTATACGTTACGCGTTATACGTTTTACGATATACGTTATACGTTATACGTTATACGTTATACGTTATACGTTATACGTTATACGTTATACGTTATACGTTATACGTGATACGTTATACGTGATACGTTATACGTTATGCGTTATGCGTTTTACGTTATACGTTATACGTTATACGTTATACGTTTTACGATATCCGTTATACGTTATACGTTATACGCTATACGTTATACGTCATACGTTATACGTTATACGTTATACGTTTTACGTTATACGTTATACGTCATACGTTATACGTTATACGTTATACGTTATACGTTATACGTTATACGTTATACGTTATACGTTATACGTTATACGTTATACGTTATACGTTATACGTTATACGTTATACGTTATACGTTATAGGTTATACGTTATACGTTATACGTTATGCTTTATACGTTATACGTTATACGTTATACGTTATACGTTATATGTTATACGTTATACGGTATACGTTATACGTTATACGTTATACGTTATACGTTATACGTTATACGTTATACGTTATACGTTATACGTTATACGTTATACGTTATACGTTATACGCTATACGTTATACCTTATACGTTATACGTTATACGTTATACGTTATACGTTATACGTTATACGTTATACGTTACACGTTATTCGTAATACATTATACGTGATACGGTATACGTTGTAGGTTATACGTTATACGTTATACGTTATACGTTATACGTTATACGTTATACGTTATACGTTATACGTTATACGTTATACGTTATACGTTATACGTTATACGTTATACGTTATACGTTACACGTTATTCGTAATACATTATACGTGATACGGTATACGTTGTACGTTATACGTTATACGTTATACGTTATACGTTATACGTTATACGTTATACGTTATACGTTATACGTTATACGTTATACGTTTTACGTTATACGTTATACGTTATACGTTATACATTGTACGTTATACGTTATACGTTATACCTTATACGTTATACGTTATACGTTATACGTTATACGGTATACGGTATACGTTATACGTTATGCGTTATACGATATACGTTATGCGTTATATGTTATACGATATACGTTATACGTTATACGTTATACGTTATACGTTATACGTTATACGTTACACGTTATTCGTAATACATTATACGTTATACGTTATACGTTATACGTTTTACGTTATACGTTATACGTTATACGTTACACGTTATACGTTACACGTTATACGTCTTACGATATACGTTATACGTTATACGTTATACGTTATACGTTATACGTTATACGTTATACGTTATACGTTATACGTGATACGTTATACGTGATACGTTATACGTTATGCGTTATACGTCTTACGTTATACGTTATACGTTATACGTTATACGTTTTACGATATACGTTATACGTTATACGTTATACGCTATACGTTATACGTTATACGTTATACGTTATACGTTATACGTTTTACGTTATACGTTATACGTCACACGTTATACGTTATACGTTATACGTTATACGTTATACGTTATACGTTATACGTTATACGTTATACGTTATACGTTATACGTTATACGGTATACGTTATACGTTATACGTTATACGTTATACGTTATACGTTATACGTTATACGTTATACGTTATACGTTATGCGTTATACGTTATACGTTATACGTTATACGTTATACGTTATACGTTATACGTTATACCTTATACGTTATACGTTATACGTTATACGTTATACGTTATACGTTATTCGTTATACGTTATACGCTATACGTTATACGTTATACGTTACACGTTATTCATAATACATTATACGTGATACGGTATACGTTGTACGTCATACGTTATACGTTATACGTTATACGTTATACGTTTTACGTTATACGTTATACGTTATACGTTACACTTTATACGTTACACGTTATACGTTTTACGATATACGTTATACGTTATACGTTATACGTTATACGTTATACGTTATACGTTATACGTTATACGTTATACGTTATACGTTATACGTGATACGTTATACGTGATACCTTATACGTTATACGTTATACGTTATACGTTATACGTTATACCTCATACGTTATACGTTATACGTTATACGTTATGCGTTATACGTTATACGTTATACGTTATACGTTATACGTTATACGTTATACGTTATACGCTATAGGTTATACGTTATACGTTATACGTTATACGTTATACGTTATACGTTATACGTTATACGTTATACGTTATACGTTATACGTTATACGTTATACGTTATACGTTATACGTTATACGTTATACGTTACACGTTATTCGTAATACATTATACGTGATACGGTATACGTTGTACGTCATACGTTATACGGTATACGATATACGTAATACGTTATACGTTATACGTTATACGTTATACGTTATACGTTATACGTTATACCTTATACGTTATACGTTATACGTTATACGTTATACGTTATACGTTATACGTTATACGTTATACGTTATACGTTATACGTTATACGTTATACGTTATACGTTATACGTTATACGATATACGTGATACGTTATACGTTATACGTTATACGTTATACGTCATAGGTTATACGTTACACGTTATTCGTTAGGCGTTATACGTTATACGTTATACGTTATACGTTATACGTTATACGTTATACGTTATACGGTATACGATATACGTTATACGTTATATAATACGTTATGCGTTATACGTTTTACGTTATTCGTTATACGTTATACGTAATACGTTATACGTTATACGTTATACGTTATACGTTATACGTTATACGTTATACGTTACACGTTATTCGTAACACATTATACGTGATACGGTATACGTTGTACGTCATACGTTATACGTTATACGTTATACGTTATACCTTATACGTTATACGTTATACGTTATACGTTATACGTTATACGTTATACGTTATACGTTATACGTTATACGTTATACGCTATACGTTATACGATATACGTTACACGTTATTCGTAATACATTATACGTGATACGGTATACGTTGTACGTCATACGTTATACGTTATACGTTATACGTTATACGTTTTACGTTATACGTTATACGTTATACGTTACACGTTATACGTTACACGTTATACGTTTTACGATATACGTTATACGTTATACGTTATATGTTATACGTTATACGTTATACGTTATACGTTATACGTTATACGTTATACGTTATACGTGATACGTTATACGTGATACGTTATACGTTATACGTTATACGTTATACGTTATACGTTATACCTCATACGTTATACGTTATACGTTATACTTTATGCGTTATACGTTATACGTTATACGTTATACGTTATACGTTATACGTTATACGTTATACGATATACGCTATAGGTTATACGTTATACGTTATACGTTATACGTTATACGTTATACGTTATACGTTATACGTTATACGTTATACCTTATACGTTATACGTTATACGTTATACGTTATACGTTATACGTTATACGTTATACGTTATACGTTATACGTTATACGTTATACCTTATACGTTATACGTTATACGTTATACGTTATACGTTATACGTTATACGTTATACGTTATACGTTATACGTTATACGTTATACGTTATACGTTATACGATATACGTGATACGTTATACGTTATACGTTATACGTTATACGTCATAGGTTATACGTTACACGTTATTCGTTAGGCGTTATACGTTATACGTTATACGTTATACGTTATACGTCATACGTTATACGTTATACGGTATACGATATACGTTATACGTTATATAATACGTTATGCGTTATACGTTTCACGTTATTCGTTATACGTTATACGTTATACGTTATACGTTATACGTTATACGTTATACGTTATACGTTATACGTTATACGTTATACGTCATAGGTTATACGTTATACGTTATTCGTTAGGCGTTATACGTTATACGTTATACGTTATACGTTATACGTTATACGTTATACGTTATACGTTATACGTTATACGTTATACGTTATAAGTTATACGTTATACGTTATACGTTATACGTTTTACGTTATACGTTATACGTTATACATTGTACGTTATACGTTATACGTTATACCTTATACGTTATACGTTATACGTTATACGTTATACGGTATACGGTATACGTTATACGTTATGCGTTATACGATATACGTTATGCGTTATATGTTATACGATATACGTTATACGTTATACGTTATACGTTATACGTTATACGTTACACGTTATTCGTAATACATTATACGTGATACGGTATACGTTGTACGTTATACGTTATACGTTATACGTTATACGTCATAGGTTATACGTTATACGTTATTCGTTAGGCGTTATACGTTATACGTTATACGTTATACGTTATACGTTATACGGTATACGATATACGTTATGCGTTATATGTTATACGATATACGTTATACGTTATACGTTATACGTTATACGTTATACGTTATACGTTACACGTTATTCGTAATACATTATACGTTATACGTTATACGTTATACGTTTTACGTTATACGTTATACGTTATACGTTACACGTTATACGTTACGCGTTATACGTTTTACGATATACGTTATACGTTATACGTTATACGTTATACGTTATACGTTATACGTTATACGTTATACGTTATACGTTATACGTTATACGTGATACGTTATACGTGATACGTTATACGTTATGCGTTATGCGTTTTACGTTATACGTTATACGTTATACGTTATACGTTTTACGATATCCGTTATACGTTATACGTTATACGCTATACGTTATACGTCATACGTTATACGTTATACGTTATACGTTTTACGTTATACGTTATACGTCATACGTTATACGTTATACGTTATACGTTATACGTTATACGTTATACGTTATACGTTATACGTTATACGTTATACGTTATACGTTACACGTTATTCGTAATACATTATACGTGATACGGTATACGTTGTAGGTTATACGTTATACGTTATACGTTATACGTTATGCGTTATACGTTACATGTTATACGTTCTACGTTATACGTTATACGTTACATGTTATACGTTCTACGTTATACGTTATACGTTATACGTTATACGTTATACGTTATACGTTATACGTTATACGTTATACGTTATACGTTATACGTTATACGTTATACGTTATACGTTATACGTCATAGGTTATACGTTATACGTTATTCGTTAGGCGTTATACGTTATACGTTATACGTTATACGTTATACGTTATACGTTATACGTTATACGTTATACGTTATACGTTATACGTTATACGTTATACGTTATACGTTATACGTTATACGTCATAGGTTATACGTTATACGTTATTCGTTAGGCGTTATACGTTATACGTTATACGTTATACGTTATACGTTATACGGTATACGATATACGTTATGCGTTATATGTTATAGGATATACGTTATACGTTATACGTTATACGTTATACGTTATACGTTATACGTTATACGTTACACGTTATTCGTAATACATTATACGTGATACGGTATACGTTGTACGTTATACGTTATACGTTATACGTTATACGTTATACGTTATACGTTATACGTTATACGTTATACGTTATACGTTATACGTTATACGTTATACGTTATACGTTATACGTTATGCGTTATACGTTACATGTTATACGTTCTACGTTATACGTTATACGTTACATGTTATACGTTCTACGTTATACGTTATACGTTATACGTTATACGTTATACGTTATACGTTATACGTTATACGTTATACATTATACGTTATACGTTATACGTTATACGTTACACGTTATACGTTATACGTCATAGGTTATACGTTATACGTTATTCGTTAGGCGTTATACGTTATACGTTATACGTTATACGTTATACGTTATACGTTATACGTTATACGTTATACGTTATACGTTATACGTTATACGTTATACGTTATACGTTTTACGTTATACGTTATACGTTATACATTGTACGTTATACGTTATACGTTATACCTTATACGTTATACGTTATACGTTATACGTTATACGGTATACGGTATACGTTATACGTTATGCGTTATACGATATACGTTATGCGTTATATGTTATACGATATACGTTATACGTTATACGTTATACGTTATACGTTATACGTTACACGTTATTCGTAATACATTATACGTGATACGGTATACGTTGTACGTTATACGTTATACGTTATACGTTATACGTCATAGGTTATACGTTATACGTTATTCGTTAGGCGTTATACGTTATACGTTATACGTTATACGTTATACGTTATACGGTATACGATATACGTTATGCGTTATATGTTATACGATATACGTTATACGTTATACGTTATACGTTATACGTTATACGTTATACGTTACACGTTATTCGTAATACATTATACGTTATACGTTATACGTTATACGTTTTACGTTATACGTTATACGTTATACGTTACACGTTATACGTTACGCGTTATACGTTTTACGATATACGTTATACGTTATACGTTATACGTTATACGTTATACGTTATACGTTATACGTTATACGTTATACGTTATACGTGATACGTTATACGTGATACGTTATACGTTATGCGTTATACGTTTTACGTTATACGTTATACGTTATACGTTATACGTTTTACGATATACGTTATACGTTATACGTTATACGCTATACGTTATACGTCATACGTTATACGTTATACGTTATACGTTTTACGTTATACGTTATACGTCATACGTTATACGTTATACGTTATACGTTATACGTTATACGTTATAAGTTATACGTTATACGTTATACGTTATACGTTATACGTTATACGTTATACGTTAGACGTTATACGTTATACGTTATACGTTATAGGTTATACGTTATACGTTATACGTTATACTTTATACGTTATACGTTATACGTTATACGTTATACGTTATACGTTATACGTTATACGGTATACGTTATACGTTATACGTTATACGTTATACGTTATACGTTATACGTTATACGTTATACGTTATACGTTATACGTTATACGTTATACGGAATACGTTATACGTTATACGTTATACGTTATACGTAATACGTTACACGTTATACGTTATACCTTATACGTTATACGTTATACGTTATACGTTATACGTTATACGTTATACGTTATACGTTATACGTTATACGGTATACGATATACGTTATGCGATATATGTTATACGATATACGTTATACGTTATACGTTATACGTTATACGTTATACGTTATACGTTACACGTTATTCGTAATACATTATACGTTATACGTTATACGTTATACGTTTTACGTTATACGTTATACGTTATACGTTATACGTTATACGTTATACGTTATACGTTACACGTTATACGTTATACCTTATACGTTATACGTTATACGTTATACGTTATACGTTATACGTTATACGTTATACGTTATACGTTAGACGTTATACGTTATACGTTATACGTTATACGTTAGACGTTATACGTTATACGTTATACGTTATAGGTTATACGTTATACGTTATACGTTATACTTTATACGTTATACGTTATACGTTATACGTTATACGTTATACGTTATACGTTATACGTTATACGGTATACGTTATACGTTATACGTTATACGTTATACGTTATACGTTATACGTTATACGTTATACGTTAGACGTTATACGTTATACGTTATACGTTATAGGTTATACGTTATACGTTATACGTTATACTTTATACGTTATACGTTATACGTTATACGTTATACGTTATACGTTATACGTTATACGGTATACGTTATACGTTATACGTTATACGTTATACGTTATACGTTATACGTTATACGTTATACGTTATACGTTATACGTTATACGTTATACGTTATACGTTATACGTTATACGTTATACGTTATACGTTACACGTTATACGTTATACCTTATACGTTATACGTTATACGTTATACGTTATACGTTATACGTTATACGTTATACGTTATACGTTATACGTTACACGTTATTCGTAATACATTATACGTGATACGGTATACGTTGTAGGTTATACGTTATACGTTATACGTTATACGTTATACGTTATACGTTATACGTTATACGTTATACGTTATACGTTATACGTTATACGTTATACGTCATAGGTTATACGTTATACGTTATTCGTTAGGCGTTATACGTTATACGTTATACGTTATACGTTATACGTTATACGGTATACGATATACGTTATGCGTTATATGTTATACGATATACGTTATACGTTATACGTTATACGTTATACGTTATACGTTATACGTTACACGTTATTCGTAATACATTATACGTTATACGTTATACGTTATACGTTTTACGTTATACGTTATACGTTATACGTTACACGTTATACGTTACGCGTTATACGTTTTACGATATACGTTATACGTTATACGTTATAGATTATACGTTATACGTTATACGTTATACGTTATACGTTATACGTTAGACGTTATACGTTATACGGTATACGTTACACGTTATTCGTAATACATTATACGTTATACGTTATACGTTATACGTTTTACGTTATACGTTATACGTTATACGTTACACGTTATACGTTACGCGTTATACGTTTTACGATATACGTTATACGTTATACGTTATACGTTATACGTTATACGTTATACGTTATACGTTATACGTTATACGTTATACGTTATACGTTACACGTTATTCGTAATACATTATACGTGATACGGTATACGTTATACGGTATACGTTATACGTTATACGTTATACGTTATACGTTATACGTTATACGTTATACGTTATACGTTATACGTTATACGTTATACGTTATACGTTATACGTTATACGTTATACGTTATACGTTATACGTTATACGTTATACGTTATACGTTATACGTTACACGTTATACGTTATACCTTATACGTTATACGTTATACGTTATACGTTATACGTTATACGTTATACGTTATACGTTACACGTTATTCGTAATACATTATACGTGATACGGTATACGTTGTAGGTTATACGTTATACGTTATACGTTATACGTTATACGTTATACGTTATACGTTATACGTTATACGTTATACGTTATACGTTATACGTTATACGTCATAGGTTATACGTTATACGTTATTCGTTAGGCGTTATACGTTATACGTTATACGTTATACGTTATACGTTATACGGTATACGATATACGTTATGCGTTATATGTTATACGATATACGTTATACGTTATACGTTATACGTTATACGTTATACGTTATACGTTACACGTTATTCGTAATACATTATACGTTATACGTTATACGTTATACGTTTTACGTTATACGTTATACGTTATACGTTACACGTTATACGTTACGCGTTATACGTTTTACGATATACGTTATACGTTATACGTTATAGATTATACGTTATACGTTATACGTTATACGTTATACGTTATACGTTATACGTGATACGTTATACGTGATACGTTATACGTTATGCGTTATACGTTTTACGTTATACGTTATACGTTATACGTTATACGTTTTACGATATACGTTATACGTTATACGTTATACGTTATACGTTATAAGTTATACGTTATACGTTATACGTTATACGTTATACGTTATACGTTATACGTTTGACGTTATACGTTATACGTTATACGTTATAGGTTATACGTTATACGTTATACGTTATACTTTATACGTTATACGTTATACGTTATACGTTATACGTTATACGTTATACGTTATACGGTATACGTTACACGTTATTCGTAATACATTATACGTTATACGTTATACGTTATACGTTTTACGTTATACGTTATACGTTATACGTTACACGTTATACGTTACGCGTTATACGTTTTACGATATACGTTATACGTTATACGTTATACGTTATACGTTATACGTTATACGTTATACGTTATACGTTATACGTTATACGTGATACGTTATACGTGATACGTTATACGTTATGCGTTATACGTTTTACGTTATACGTTATACGTTATACGTTATACGTTTTACGATATACGTTATACGTTATACGTTATACGCTATACGTTATACGTCATACGTTATACGTTATACGTTATACGTTATACGTTTTACGTTATACGTTATACGTCATACGTTATACGTTATACGTTATACGTTATACGTTATACGTTATAAGTTATACGTTATACGTTATACGTTATACGTTATACGTTATACGTTATACGTTAGACGTTATACGTTATACGTTATACGTTATAGGTTATACGTTATACGTTATACGTTATACTTTATACGTTATACGTTATACGTTATACGTTATACGTTATACGTTATACGTTATACGGTATACGTTATACGTTATACGTTATACGTTATACGTTATACGTTATACGTTATACGTTATACGTTATACGTTATACGTTATACGTTATACGTTATACGTTATACGTTATACGTTATACGTTATACGTTACACGTTATACGTTATACCTTATACGTTATACGTTATACGTTATACGTTATACGTTATACGTTATACGTTATACGTTACACGTTATTCGTAATACATTATACGTGATACGGTATACGTTGTAGGTTATACGTTATACGTTATACGTTATACGTTATACGTTATACGTTATACGTTATACGTTATACGTTATACGTTATACGTTATACGTTATACGTTATACGTTATACGTTACACGTTATTCGTAATACATTATACGTGATACGGTATACGTTGTACGTTATACGTTATACGTTATACGTTATACGTTATACGTTATACGTTATACGTTATACGTTATACGTTATACGTTATACGTTATACGTTACACGTTATTCGTAATACATTATACGTGATACGGTATACGTTGTAGGTTATACGTTATACGTTATACGTTATACGTTATACGTTATACGTTATACGTTATACGTTATACGTTATACGTTATACGTTATACGTTACACGTTATACGTTATACCTTATACGTTATACGTTATACGTCATACGTTATACGTTATACGTTATACGTTATACGTTACACGTTATACGTTATACCTCATACGTTATACGTTATACGTTATACGTTATGCGTTATACGTTATACGTTATACGTTATACGTTATACGTTATACGTTATACGTTATACGCTATAGGTTATACGTTATACGTTATACGTTATACGTTATACGTTATACGTTATACGTTATACGTTATACGTTATACGTTATACGTTATACGTTATACGTTATACGTTATACGTTATACGTTATACGTTACACGTTATTCGTAATACATTATACGTGATACGGTATACGTTGTACGTCATACGTTATACGGTATACGATATACGTAATACGTTATACGTTATACGTTATACGCTATACGTTATACGTTATACGTTATACCTTATACGTTATACGTTATACGTTATACGTTATACGTTATACGTTATACGTTATACGTTATACGTTATACGTTATACGTTATACGTTATACGTTATACGTTATACGATATACGTGATACGTTATACGTTATACGTTATACGTTATACGTCATAGGTTATACGTTACACGTTATTCGTTAGGCGTTATACGTTATACGTTATACGTTATACGTTATACGTTATACGTTATACGTTATACGGTATACGATATACGTTATACGTTATATAATACGTTATGCGTTATACGTTTTACGTTATTCGTTATACGTTATACGTTATACGTTATACGTTATACGTTATACGTTATACGTTATACGTTATACGTTACACGTTATTCGTAACACATTATACGTGATACGGTATACGTTGTACGTCATACGTTATACGTTATACGTTATACGTTATACCTTATACGTTATACGTTATACGTTATACGTTATACGTTATACGTTATACGTTATACGTTATACGTTATACGCTATACGTTATACGATATACGTTACACGTTATTCGTAATACATTATACGTGATACGGTATACGTTGTACGTCATACGTTATACGTTATACGTTATACGTTATACGTTTTACGTTATACGTTATACGTTATACGTTACACGTTATACGTTACACGTTATACGTTTTACGATATACGTTATACGTTATACGTTATATGTTATACGTTATACGTTATACGTTATACGTTATACGTTATACGTTATACGTTATACGTGATACGTTATACGTGATACGTTATACGTTATACGTTATACGTTATACGTTATACGTTATACGTTATACCTCATACGTTATACGTTATACGTTATACGTTATGCGTTATACGTTATACGTTATACGTTATACGTTATACGTTATACGTTATACGTTATACGTTATACGTTATACGCTGTAGGTTATACGTTATACGTTATACGTTATACGTTATACGTTATACGTTATACGTTATACGTTATACGTTATACGTTATACGTTATACCTTATACGTTATACGTTATACGTTATACGTTATACGTTATACGTTATATGTTATACGTTATACGTTATACGTTATACGTTATACCTTATACGTTATACGTTATACGTTATACGTTATACGTTATACGTTATACGTTATACGTTATACGTTATACGTTATACGTTATACGTTATACGTTATACGATATACGTGATACGTTATACGTTATACGTTATACGTTATACGTCATAGGTTATACGTTACACGTTATTCGTTAGGCGTTATACGTTATACGTTATACGTTATACGTTATACGTTATACGTTATACGTTATACGGTATACGATATACGTTATACGTTATATAATACGTTATGCGTTATACGTTTTACGTTATTCGTTATACGTTATACGTTATACGTTATACGTTATACGTTATACGTTATACGTTACACGTTATTCGTAGCACATTATACGTGATACGGTATGCGTTGTACGTCATACGTTATACGTTATACGTTATACGTTATACCTTATACGTTATACGTTATACGTTATACGTTATACGTTATACGTTATACGTTATACGTTATACGTTATACGTTATACGTTATACGCTATACGTTATACGTTATACGTTACACGTTATTCGTAATACATTATACGTGATACGGTATACGTTGTACGTCATACGTTATACGTTATACTTTATACGTTATACGTTTTACGTTATACGTTATACGTTATACGTTACACGTTATACGTTACACGTTATACGTTTTACGATATACGTTATACGTTATACGTTATACGTTATACGTTATACGTTATACGTTATACGTTATACGTTATACGTTATACGTTATACGTGATACGTTATACGTGATACGTTATACGTTATACGTTATACGTTATACGTTATACGTTATACGTTATACCTCATACGTTATACGTTACACGTTACACGTTATTCGAAATACATTATACGTGATACGGTATACGTTGTACGTCATACGTTATACGTTATACGTTATACGTTATACCTTATACGTTATACGTTATACGTTATACGTTATACGTTATACGTTATACGTTATACGTTATACGTTATACGCTATACGTTATACGTTATACGTTACACGTTATTCG
Organism: Ptiloglossa arizonensis; assembly: GCF_051014685.1. Classification (NCBI taxonomy): domain Eukaryota; kingdom Metazoa; phylum Arthropoda; class Insecta; order Hymenoptera; family Colletidae; genus Ptiloglossa; species Ptiloglossa arizonensis. The sequence continues at coordinate 258,594 of NW_027478601.1, read as the reverse complement.
TAATACATTATACGTGATACGGTATACGTTGTACGTCATACGTTATACGTTATACGTTATACGTTATACGTTTTACGTTATACGTTATACGTTATACGTTACACGTTATACGTTACACGTTATACGTTTTACGATATACGTTATACGTTATACGATATACGTTATACGTTATACGTTATACGTTATACGTTATACGTTATACGTGATACGTTATACGTGATACGTTATACGTTATACGTTATACGTTATACGTTATACGTTATACCTCATACGTTATACGTTATACGTTATACGTTATGCGTTATACGTTATACGTTATACGTTATACGTTATACGTTATACGCTATAGGTTATACGTTATACGTTATACGTTATACGTTATACGTTATACGTTATACGTTATACGTTATACGTTATACCTTATACGTTATACGTTATACGTTATACGTCATAGGTTATACGTTATACGTTATTCGTTAGGCGTTATACGTTATACGTTATACGTTATACGTTATACGTTATACGTTATACGTTATACGTTATACGTTATACGTTATACGTTATACGTTATACGTTATACGTTATACGTTATACGTTATACGTTATACATTGTACGTTATACGTTATACGTTATACCTTATACGTTATACGTTATACGTTATACGTTATACGGTATACGTTATACGTTATGCGTTATACGTTTTACGTTATACGTTATACGTTATACGTTATACGTTTTACGTTATACGCTATACGTTATACGTTATACGTTATACGTTATACGCTATACGTTATACGTTATACGTTGCACGTTATTCGTAATACATTATACGTGATACGGTATACGTTGTACGTCATACGTTATACGTTATACGTTATACGTTATACCTTTTACGTTATACGTTATACGTTATACGTTACACGTTATTCGTTACACGTTATACGTTTTACGATATACGTTATACGTTATACGTTATACGTTATACGTTATACGTTATACGTTATACGTTATACGTTATACGTTATACGTTATACGTGATACGTTATACGTGATACGTTATACGTTATACGTTATACGTTATACGTTATACGTTATACGTTATACCTCATACGTTATACGTTATACGTTATGCGTTATAGGTTATACGTTATACTTTATACGTTATACGTTATACGTTATACGTTATACGTTATATGTTATACGTTATACGGTATACGTTATACGTTATACGTTATACGTTATACGTTATACGTTATACGTTATACGTTATACGTTATACGTTATACGTTATACGTTATACGTTATACGTTATACGTTATACGTTATACGTTATACGTTATACGTTATACGTTATACGTTATACCTCATACGTTATACGTTATACGTTATACGTTATACGTTATACGTTATACGTTATACGTTACACGTTATTCGTAATACATTATACGTGATACGGTATACGTTGTAGGTTATACGTTATACGTTATACGTTATACGTTATACGTTATACGTTATACGTTATACGTTATACGTTATACGTTATACGTTACACGTTATTCGTAATACATTATACGTGATACGGTATACGTTGTACGTTATACGTTATACGTTATACGTTATACGTTATACGTTTTACGTTATACGTTATACGTTATACGTTACACGTTATACGTTACACGTTATACGTTTTACGATATACGTTATACGTTATACGATATACGTTATACGTTATACGTTATACGTTATACGTTATACGTTATACGTTATACGTTATACGTTATACGTGATACGTTATACGTGATACGTTATACGTTATACGTTTTACGTTATACGTTATACGTTATACATTGTACGTTATACGTTATACGTTATACGTTATACGTTATACGTTATACGTTATACGTTATATAATACGTTATGCGTTATACGTTTTACGTTATTCGTTATACGTTATACGTTATACGTTATACGTTATACGTTATACGTTATACGTTACACGTTATTCGTAACACATTGTACGTGATACGGTATACGTGATACGGTATACGTTGTACGTCATACGTTATACGTTATACGTTATACGTTATACGTTTTACGTTATACGTTATACGTTATACGTTACACGTTATACGTTACACGTTATACGTTTTACGATATACGTTATACGTTATACGTTATACGTTATACGTTATACGTTATACGTTATACGTTATACGTTATACGTTATACGTTATACGTTATACGTGATACGTTATACGTGATACGTTATACGTTATACGTTATACGTGATACGTTATACGTTATACCTCATACGTTATACGTTATACGTTATACGTTATGCGTTATACGTTATACGTTATACTTTATACGTTATACGTTATACGTTATACGTTATACGTTATATGTTATACGTTATACGGTATACGTTATACGTTATACGTTATACGTTATACGTTATACGTTATACGTTATACGTTATACGTTATACGTTATACGTTATACGTTATACGTTATACGTTATACGTTATACGTTATACGTTATACGTTATACGTTATACGTTATACGTTATACGTTATACGTTATACGTTATACGTTATACCTTATACGTTATACGTTATACGTTATACGTTATACGTTATACGTTATACGTTATACGTTACACGTTATTCGTAATACATTATACGTGATACGGTATACGTTGTAGGCTATACGTTATACGTTATACGTTATACGTTATACGTTATACGTTATACGTTATACGTTATACGTTATACGTTATACGTTACACGTTATTCGTAATACATTACACGTTATTCGTAATACATTATACGTGATACGGTATACGTTGTACGTCATACGTTATACGTTATACGTTATACGTTATACCTCATACGTTATACGTTATACGTTATACGTTATGCGTTATACGTTATACGTTATACTTTATACGTTATACGTTATACGTTATACGTTATACGTTATATGTTATACGTTATACGGTATACGTTATACGTTATACGTTATACGTTATACGTTATACGTTATACGTTATACGTTATACGTTATACGTTATACGTTATACGTTATACGTTATACGTTATACGTTATACGTTATACGTTATACGTTATACGTTATACGTTATACGTTATACCTCATACGTTATACGTTATACGTTATACGTTATACGTTATACGTTATACGTTATACGTTATACGTTATACGTTATACGTTATACGTTATACGTTATACGTTATACGTTATACGTTATACGTTATACGTTATACGCTATACGTTATACGTTATACGTTACACGTTATTCGTAATACATTATACGTGATACGGTATACGTTGTACGTCATACGTTATACGTTATACGTTATACGTTATACCTTTTACGTTATACGTTATACGTTATACGTTACACGTTATTCGTTACACGTTATACGTTTTACGATATACGTTATACGTTATACGTTATACGTTATACGTTATACGTTATACGTTATACGTTATACGTTATACGTTATACGTTATACGTGATACGTTATACGTGATACGTTATACGTTATACGTTATACGTTATACGTTATACGTTATACCTCATACGTTATACGTTATACGTTATACGTTATGCGTTATACGTTATACGTTATACTTTATACGTTATACGTTATACGTTATACGTTATACGTTATATGTTATACGTTATACGGTATACGTTATACGTTATACGTTATACGTTATACGTTATACGTTATACGTTATACGTTATACGTTATACGTTATACGTTATACGTTATACGTTATACGTTATACGTTATACGTTATACGTTATACGTTATACGTTATACGTTATACGTTATACCTCATACGTTATACGTTATACGTTATACGTTATACGTTATACGTTATACGTTATACGTTACACGTTATTCGTAATACATTATACGTGATACGGTATACGTTGTAGGTTATACGTTATACGTTATACGTTATACGTTATACGTTATACGTTATACGTTATACGTTATACGTTATACGTTATACGTTACACGTTATTCGTAATACATTATACGTGATACGGTATACGTTGTACGTTATACGTTATACGTTATACGTTATACGTTATACGTTTTACGTTATACGTTATACGTTATACGTTACACGTTATACGTTACACGTTATACGTTTTACGATATACGTTATACGTTATACGATATACGTTATACGTTATACGTTATACGTTATACGTTATACGTTATACGTTATACGTTATACGTGATACGTTATACGTGATACGTTATACGTTATACGTTTTACGTTATACGTTATACGTTATACATTGTACGTTATACGTTATACGTTATACGTTATACGTTATACGTTATACGTTATACGTTATATAATACGTTATGCGTTATACGTTTTACGTTATTCGTTATACGTTATACGTTATACGTTATACGTTATACGTTATACGTTATACGTTACACGTTATTCGTAACACATTGTACGTGATACGGTATACGTGATACGGTATACGTTGTACGTCATACGTTATACGTTATACGTTATACGTTATACGTTTTACGTTATACGTTATACGTTATACGTTACACGTTATACGTTACACGTTATACGTTTTACGATATACGTTATACGTTATACGTTATACGTTATACGTTATACGTTATACGTTATACGTTATACGTTATACGTTATACGTTATACGTTATACGTGATACGTTATACGTGATACGTTATACGTTATACGTTATACGTGATACGTTATACGTTATACCTCATACGTTATACGTTATACGTTATACGTTATGCGTTATACGTTATACGTTATACTTTATACGTTATACGTTATACGTTATACGTTATACGTTATATGTTATACGTTATACGGTATACGTTATACGTTATACGTTATACGTTATACGTTATACGTTATACGTTATACGTTATACGTTATACGTTATACGTTATACGTTATACGTTATACGTTATACGTTATACGTTATACGTTATACGTTATACGTTATACGTTATACGTTATACGTTATACGTTATACGTTATACGTTATACCTTATACGTTATACGTTATACGTTATACGTTATACGTTATACGTTATACGTTATACGTTACACGTTATTCGTAATACATTATACGTGATACGGTATACGTTGTAGGCTATACGTTATACGTTATACGTTATACGTTATACGTTATACGTTATACGTTATACGTTATACGTTATACGTTATACGTTACACGTTATTCGTAATACATTACACGTTATTCGTAATACATTATACGTGATACGGTATACGTTGTACGTCATACGTTATACGGTATACGATATACGTAATACGTTATACGTTATACGTTATACGCTATACGTTATACGTTATACGTTATACCTTATACGTTATACGTTATACGTTATACGTTATACGTTATACGTTATACGTTATACGTTATACGTTATACGTTATACGTTATACGTTATACGTTATACGTTATACGTTATACGATATACGTGATACGTTATACGTTATACGTTATACGTTATACGTCATAGGTTATACGTTACACGTTATTCGTTAGGCGTTATACGTTATACGTTATACGTTATACGTTATACGTTATACGTTATACGTTATACGGTATACGATATACGTTATACGTTATATAATACGTTATGCGTTATACGTTTTACGTTATTCGTTATACGTTATACGTTATACGTTATACGTTATACGTTATACGTTATACGTTATACGTTATACGTTACACGTTATTCGTAACACATTATACGTGATACGGTATACGTTGTACGTCATACGTTATACGTTATACGTTATACGTTATACCTTATACGTTATACGTTATACGTTATACGTTATACGTTATACGTTATACGTTATACGTTATACGTTATACGCTATACGTTATACGATATACGTTACACGTTATTCGTAATACATTATACGTGATACGGTATACGTTGTACGTCATACGTTATACGTTATACGTTATACGTTATACGTTTTACGTTATACGTTATACGTTATACGTTACACGTTATACGTTACACGTTATACGTTTTACGATATACGTTATACGTTATACGTTATATGTTATACGTTATACGTTATACGTTATACGTTATGCGTTATACGTTATACGTTATACGTGATACGTTATACGTGATACGTTATACGTTATACGTTATACGTTATACGTTATACGTTATACCTCATACGTTATACGTTATACGTTATACGTTATGCGTTATACGTTATACGTTATACGTTATACGTTATACGTTATACGTTATACGTTATACGTTATACGTTATACGTTATACGCTATAGGTTATACGTTATACGTTATACGTTATACGTTATACGTTATACGTTATACGTTATACGTTATACGTTATACGTTATACCTTATACGTTATACGTTATACGTTATACGTTATACGTTATACGTTATATGTTATACGTTATACGTTATACGTTATACGTTATACCTTATACGTTATACGTTATACGTTATACGTTATACGTTATACGTTATACGTTATACGTTATACGTTATACGTTATACGTTATACGTTATACGTTATACGATATACGTGATACGTTATACGTTATACGTTATACGTTATACGTCATAGGTTATACGTTACACGTTATTCGTTAGGCGTTATACGTTATACGTTATACGTTATACGTTATACGTTATACGTTATACGTTATACGTTATACGGTATACGATATACGTTATACGTTATATAATACGTTATGCGTTATACGTTTTACGTTATTCGTTATACGTTATACGTTATACGTTATACGTTATACGTTATACGTTATACGTTACACGTTATTCGTAACACATTATACGTGATACGGTATGCGTTGTACGTCATACGTTATACGTTATACGTTATACGTTATACCTTATACGTTATACGTTATACGTTATACGTTATACGTTATACGTTATACGTTATACGTTATACGTTATACGTTATACGCTATACGTTATACGTTATACGTTACACGTTATTCGTAATACATTATACGTGATACGGTATACGTTGTACGTCATACGTTATACGTTATACGTTATACGTTATACGTTTTACGTTATACGTTATACGTTATACGTTACACGTTATACGTTACACGTTATACGTTTTACGATATACGTTATACGTTATACGTTATACGTTATACGTTATACGTTATACGTTATACGTTATACGTTATACGTTATACGTTATACGTGATACGTTATACGTGATACGTTATACGTTATACGTTATACGTTATACGTTATACGTTATACGTTATACCTCATACGTTATACGTTATACGTTATACGTTATGCGTTATACGTTATACGTTATACGTTATACGTTATACGTTATACGTTATACGTTATACGTTATACGTTATACGTTATACGTTATACGTTATACGTTATACGTTATACGTTATACGTTACACGTTATTCGTAATACATTATACGTGATACGGTATACGTTGTACGTCATACGTTATACGGTATACGATATACGTAATACGTTATACGTTATACGTTATACGCTATACGTTATACGTTATACGTTATACCTTATACGTTATACGTTATACGTTATACGTTATACGTTATACGTTATACGTTATACGTTATACGTTATACGTTATACGTTATACGTTATACGTTATACGTTATACGATATACGTGATACGTTATACGTTATACCTTATACGTTATACGTTATACGTTATACGTTATATGTTATACGTTATACGTTATACGTTATACGTTATTCGTAATACATCATACGTGATACGGTATACGTTGTACGTCATACGTTATACGTTATACGTTATACGTTATACGTTATACGTTATACGTTATACGCTACACGTTATTCGAAATACATCATACGTGATACGGTATACGTTGTACGTCATACGTTATACGTTATACGTTATACGTTATACGTTATACGTTATACGTTATACGTTATACGTTACACGTTATTCGAAATACATTATACGTGATACGGTATACGTTGTACGTCATACGTTATACGTTATACGTTATACGTTATACCTTATACGTTATGCGTTATACGTTTTACGTTATACGTTATACGTTATACGTTATACGTTTTACGATATACGTTATACGTTATACGTTATACGCTATACGTTATACGTAATACGTTATACGTTATACGTTATACGTTTTACGTTATACGTTATACGTCATACGTTATACGTTATACGTTATACGTTATACGTTATACGTTATACGTTATACGTTATACGTTATACGTTATACGTTATACGTCATAGGTTATACGTTACACGTTATTCGTTAGGCGTTATACGTTATACGTTATACGTTTTACGTTATTCGTTATACGTTATACGTTATACGTTATACGTTATACGTTATACGGTATACGATATACGTTATGCGTTATATGTTATACGTTATACGTTATACGTTATACGTCATAGGTTATACGTTATACGTTATTCGTTATGCGTTCTACGTTATACGTTATACGTTATACGTTATACGTTATACGTTATACGTCATAGGTTATACGTTATACGTTATTCGTTATGCGTTCTACGTTATACGTTATACGTTATACGTTATACGTTTTACGTTATACGTTATACGTCATACGTTATACGTTATACGTTATACGTTATACGTTATACGTTATACGTTATACGTTATACGTTATACGTTATACGTTATACGTTATACGTTATACGTTATACGTTTTACGTTATACGTTACACGTTATACATTGTACGTTATACGTTATACGTTATACGTTATACGTTATACGTTATACGTTATACGTTATACGTTATATAATACGTTATGCGTTATACGTTTTACGTTATTCGTTATACGTTATACGTTATACGTTATACGTTATACGTTATACGTTATACGTTACACGTTATTCGTAACACATTATACGTGATACGGTATACGTTGTACGTCATACGTTATACGTTATACGTTATACGTTATACCTTATACGTTATACGTTATATGTTATACGTTATACGTCATACGTTATACGTTATACGTTATACGTTATACGCTATACGTTATACGTTATACGTTACACGTTATTCGTAATACATTATACGTGATACGGTATACGTTGTACGTCATACGTTATACGTTATACGTCATACGTTATACGTTATACGTTATACGTTATACGTTTTACGTTATACGTTATACGTTATACGTTAAACGTTATACGTTACACGTTATACGTTTTACGATATACGTTATACGTTATACGTTATACGTTATTCGTTATACGTTATACGTTATACGTTATACGTTATACGTTATACGTTATACGTGATACGTTATACGTGATACGTTATACGTTATACGTTATACGTTATACGTTATACGTTATACCTCATACGTTATACGTTATACGTTATACGTTATGCGTTATACGTTATACGTTATACTTTATACGTTATACGTTATACGTTATACGTTATACGTTATATGTTATACGTTATACGGTATATGTTATACGTTATACGTTATACGTTATACGTTATACGTTATACGTTATACGTTATACGTTATACGTTATACGTTATACGTTATACGTTATACGCTATACGTTATACGTTATACGTTATACGTTATACGTTATACCTTATACGTTATACGTTATACGTTATACGTTATACGTTATACGTTATACGTTATACGTTATACGTTACACGTTATTCGTAATACATTATACGTGATACGGTATACGTTGTAGGTTATACGTTATACGTTATACGTTATACGTTATACGTTATACGTTATACGTTATACGTTATACGTTATACGTTATACGTTATACGTTACACGTTATTCGTAATACATTATACGTGATACGGTATACGTTGTACGTTATACGTTATACGTTATACGTTATACGTTATACGTTATACGTTATACGTTATACGTTATACGTTATACGTTATACGTTATACGTTATACGTTATACGTTATACGTTATACGTTATACCTCATACGTTATACGTTATACGTTATACGCTATACGTTATACGTTATACGTTATACGTTATACGTTATACGTTATACGTTATACGTTTTACGTTATACGTTATACGTTATACATTATACGTTATACGTTATACGTTATACGTTATACGTTATACGTTATACGTTATACGTTATACGTTACACGTTATACGTTACACGTTATACGTTACACGTTATACGTTTTACGATATACGTTATACGTTATACGATATACGTTATACGTTATACGTTGTACGTTATACGTTATACGTTATACGTGATACGTTATACGTGATACGTTATACGTTATACGTTATACGTTATACGTTATACGTTATACCTCATACGTTATACGTTATACGTTATACGTTATGCGTTATACGTTATACGTTATACGTTATACGTTATACGTTATACGCTATAGGTTATACGTTATACGTTATACGTTATACGTTATACGTTATACGTTATACGTTATACGTTATACGTTATACCTTATACGTTATACGTTATACGTTATACGTTATACGTTATACGTTATACGTTATACGTTATACGTTATACGTTATACGTTATACGTTATACGTTATACGTTATACGTTATACGCTATACGTTATACGTTATACGTTATACGTTATACGTTATACGTTATACGTTATACGTTATACGTTATACGTTATACGTTATACATTATACGTTATACGTTATACGTGATACGTTATACGTTATACGTTATACGTTACACGTTATTCGTAATACATTATACGTGATACGGTATACGTTGTACGTCATACGTTATACGTTATACGTTATACGTTATACGTTATACGTTATACGTTATACGTTATACGTTATACATTACACGTTATTCGTAATACATTATACGTGATACGGTATACGTTGTACGTCATACGTTATACGTTATACGTTATACGTTATACGTTATACGTTATATAATACGTTATGCCTTATACGTTTTACGTTATTCGTTATACGTTATACGTTATACGTTATACGTTATACGTTATACGTCATAGGTTATACGTTACACGTTATTCGTTAGGCGTTATACGTTATACGTTATACGTTATACGTTATACGTTATACGTTATACGTTATACGTTATACGTTATACGTTATACGGTATACGATATACGTTATGCGTTATATGTTATACGTTATACGTTATACGTTATACGTCATAGGTTATACGTTATACGTTATTCGTTATGCGTTCTACGTTATACGTTATACGTTATACGTTATACGTTTTACGTTATACGTTATACGTCATACGTTATACGTTATACGTTATACGTTATACGTTATACGTTATACGTTATACGTTATACGTTATACGTTATACGTTATACGTTATACGGTATACGATATATGTTATGCGTTATATGTTATACGTTATACGTTATACGTTATACGTCATAGGTTATACGTTATACGTTATACGTTATACGTAATACGTTATACGTTATACGTTATACGATATACGTGATACGTTATACGTTATACGTTATACGTCATAGGTTATACGTTATACGTTATTCGTTAGGCGTTATACGTTATACGTTATACGTTATACGTTATACGTTATACGTTATATGGTATACGATATACGTTATGCGTTATACGTTATACGTCATAGGTTATACGTTATACGTTATTCGTTATGCGTTATACGTTATACGTTATACGTTATACGTTATACGGTATACGATATACGTTATGCGTTTTACGTTATTCGTGATACGTTATACGTTATACGTTATACGTTATACGTAATACGTTATACGTTATACGTTATACGATATACGTTATGCGTTATACGTTTACGTCATAGGTTATACGTTATACGTTATTCGTTATGCGTTATACGTTATACGTTATACGTTATACGTTATACGGTATACGATATACGTTTTGCGTTTTACGTTATTCGTGATACGTTATACGTTATACGTTATACGTTATACGTTATACGTTATACGTAATACGTTATACGTTATACGTTATTCGGTATACGTGATACGTTATACGTTATACGTTATACGTCATAGGTTATACGTTATACGTTATTCGTTAGGCGTTATACGTTATACGTTATACGTTATACGTTATACGTTATACGTTATACGGTATAGGATATACGTTATGCGTTATATGTTATACGTTATACGTTATACGTTATACGTCATAGGTTATACGTTATACGTTATTCGTTATGCGTTATACGTTATACGTTATACGTTATACGTTATACGTTATACATTACACGTTATTCGTAATACATTATACGTGATACGGTATACGTTGTACGTCATACGTTATACGTTATACGTTATACGTTATACGTTATACGTTATATAATACGTTATGCCTTATACGTTTTTCGTTATTCGTTATACGTTATACGTTATACGTTATACGTTATACGTTATACGTCATAGGTTATACGTTATACGTTATTCGTTATGCGTTATACGTTATACGTTATACGTTATACGTTATACGGTATACGATATACGTTATGCGTTTTACGTTATTCGTGATACGTTATACGTTATACGTTATACGTTATACGTTATACGTTATACGTAATACGTTATACGTTATACGTTATACGATATACGTGATACGTTATACGTTATACGTTATACGTCATAGGTTATACGTTATACGTTATTCGTTAGGCGTTATACGTTGTACGTTATACGTTATACGTTATACGTTATACGTTATACGTTACACGTTATACGTTATACGGTATACGATATACGTTATGCGTTATATGTTATACGTTATACGTTATGCGTTATACGTTATACGTTATACGGTATACGATATACGTTATGCGTTATATGTTATACGTTATACGTTATACGTTATACGTCATAGGTTATACGTTATACGTTATACGTTATACGTAATACGTTATACGTTATACGTTATACGATATACGTGATACGTTATACGTTATACGTTATACGTCATAGGTTATACGTTATACGTTATTCGTTAGGCGTTATACGTTATACGTTATACGTTATACGTTATACGTTATACGTTATACGTTATATGGTATACGATATACGTTATGCGTTATACGTTATACGTCATAGGTTATACGTTATACGTTATTCGTTATGCGTTATACGTTATACGTTATACGTTATACGTTATACGGTATACGATATACGTTATGCGTTTTACGTTATTCGTGATACGTTATACGTTATACGTTATACGTTATACGTAATACGTTATACGTTATACGTTATACGATATACGTTATGCGTTATACGTTTACGTCATAGGTTATACGTTATACGTTATTCGTTATGCGTTATACGTTATACGTTATACGTTATACGTTATACGGTATACGATATACGTTTTGCGTTTTACGTTATTCGTGATACGTTATACGTTATACGTTATACGTTATACGTTATACGTTATACGTAATACGTTATACGTTATACGATATACGTTATTCGTTATGCGTTATACGTTATACGTTATACGTTATACGTTATACGGTATACGATATACGTTATGCGTTTTACGTTATTCGTGATACGTTATACGTTATACGTTATACGTTATACGTAATACGTTATACGTTATACGTTATACGATATACGTTATGCGTTATACGTTTACGTCATAGGTTATACGTTATACGTTATTCGTTATGCGTTATACGTTATACGTTATACGTTATACGTTATACGGTATACGATATACGTTTTGCGTTTTACGTTATTCGTGATACGTTATACGTTATACGTTATACGTTATACGTTATACGTTATACGTAATACGTTATACGTTATACGTTATTCGGTATACGTGATACGTTATACGTTATACGTTATACGTCATAGGTTATACGTTATACGTTATTCGTTAGGCGTTATACGTTATACGTTATACGTTATACGTTATACGTTATACGTTATACGGTATAGGATATACGTTATGCGTTATATGTTATACGTTATACGTTATACGTTATACGTCATAGGTTATACGTTATACGTTATTCGTTATGCGTTATACGTTATACGTTATACGTTATACGTTATACGTTATACGTTATACGTTATACGGTATACGATATACGTTATGCGTTTTACGTTATTCGTGATACGTTATACGTTATACGTTATACGTTATACGTTATACGTTATACGTAATACGTTATACGTTATACGTTATACGATATACGTTATACGTTATACGTTATACGTTATACGTCATAGGTTATACGTTATACGTTATTCGTTAGGCGTTATACGTTATACGTTATACGTTATACGTTATACGTTATACGTTATACGTTATACGTTATACGGTATACGATATACGTTATGCGTTATATGTTATACGATATACGTTATACGTTACACGTTATACGTTATACGTTATACGTTACACGTTATTCGTAATACATTATACGTGATACGGTATACGTTGTACGTTATACGTTATACGTTATACGTTATACGTTATACGTTATACGTTATACGTTATACGTTATACGTTATACGTTATACGTTATACGTTATACGTTATACGTTATACGTTATACGTTATACGTTATACGTTATACGTTATACGTTATACGTTATACGTTATACGTTACATGTTATACGTTCTACGTTATACGTTATACGTTACATGTTATACGTTCTACGTTATACGTTATGCGTTATACGTTATACGTTATACGTTATACGTTATACGTTATACGTTATACGTTATACGTCATAGGTTATACGTTATACGATATTCGTTAGGCGCTATACGTTATACGTTATACGTTATACGTTATACGTTATACGTTATATGGTATACGATATACGTTATGCGTTATACGTTATACGTTATAGGTTATACGTTATACGTTATTCGTTATGTGTTATACGTTATACGTTATACGTTATACGGTATACGATATACGTTACGCGTTTTACGTTATTCGTGATACGTTATACGTTATACGTTATACGTTATACGTTATACGTTATACGTAATACGTTATACGTTATACGTTATACGGTATCCGTGATACGTTATACGTTATACGTTATACGTCATAGGTTATACGTTATACGCTATTCGTTAGGCGTTATACGTTATACGTTATACGTTATACGTTAAACGTTATACGTTATACGGTATAGGATATACGTTATGCGTTATATGTTATACGTTATACGTTATACGTTATACGTCATAGGTTATACGTTATACGTTATTCGTTATGCGTTATACGTTATACGGTATACGATATACGTTATGCGTTTTACGTTATACGTTATACGGTATACGATATACGTTATGCGTTTTACGTTATTCGTGATACGTTATACGTTATACGTTATACGTTATACGTTATACGTTATACGTAATACGTTATACGTTACATGTTATACGTTCTACGTTATACGTTATACGTTATACGTTATACGTTATACGTTATACGTTATACGTTATACGTTATACGTTATACGTTATACTATATACGTTATACGTTATACGTTATTCGTTATACGTTATACGTTATACGTTATACGTTATACGTTATACGTTATACGTAATACGTTATACGTTATACGTTATACGTTATACGTTATACGTCATACGTTATACGTTATACGTTATACGTTATACGTTATACGGTATACGATATACGTTATGCGTTATATGTTATACGATATACGTTATACGTTATACGTTATACGTTATACGTTATACGTTATACGTTATACGTTATACGTTATACGTTATACGTTATACGTTACATGTTATACGTTCTACGTTATACGTTATACGTTACATGTTATACGTTCTACGTTATACGTTATACGTTATACGTTATACGTTATACGTTATACGTTATACGTTATACGTCATACGTTATACGTTATACGTTATATGGTATACGATATACGTTATGCGTTATACGTTATACGTCATAGGTTATACGTTATACGTTATTCGTTATGCGTTATACGTTATACGTTATACGTTATACGGTATACGATATACGTTATGCGTTTTACGTTTAACGTTAAACGTTATACGGTATACGATATACGTTATGCGTTATATGTTATACGATATACGTTATACGTTATACGTTATACGTTATACGTTATACGTTATACGTTATACGTTATACGTTATACGTTATACGTTATACGTTACATGTTATACGTTCTACGTTATACGTTATACGTTACATGTTATACGTTCTACGTTCTACGTTATACGTTATACGTTATACGTTATACGTTATACGTTATACGTTATACGTTATACGTTATACGTTATACTATATACGTTATACGTTATACGTTATACGTTATACGTTATACGTAATACGTTATACGTTATACGTTATACGTTATACGTTATACGTCATACGTTATACGTTATACGTTATACGTTATACGTTATACGGTATACGATATACGTTATGCGTTATATGTTATACGTTATACGTTATACGTTAGGCGTTATACGTTATACGTTATACGTTATACGTTATACGATATACGTGATACGTTATACGTTATACGTTATACGTCATAGGTTATACGTTACACGATATTCGTTAGGCGTTATACGTTATACGTTATACGTTATACGTTATACGTTATACGTTATATGGTATACGATATACGTTATGCGTTATACGTTATACGTCATAGGTTAAACGTTATACGTTATCTGTTATGCGTTATACGTTATACGTTATACGTTATACGGTATACGATATACGTTATGCGTTTTACGTTATTCGTGATACGTTATACGTTATACGTTATACGTTATACGTTATACGTTATACGTAATACGTTATACGTTATACGTTATACGGTATACGTGATACGTTATACGTTATACGTTATACGTCATAGGTTATACGTTATACGTTATTCGTTAGGCGTTGTACGTTATACGTTATACGTTATACGTTATACGTTATACGTTATACGGTATAGGATATACGTTATGCGTTTTACGTTATTCGTGATACGTTATACGTTATACGTTATACGTCATAGGTTAAACGTTATACGTTATTCGTTATGCGTTATACGTTATACGTTATACGTTATACGGTATACGATATACGTTATGCGTTTTACGTTATTCGTGATACGTTATACGTTATACGTTATACGTTATACGTTATACGTTATACGTTATACGTTATACGTTATACGTCATAGGTTATACGTTATACGTTATTCGTTATGCGTTATACGTTATACGTTATACGTTATACGTTATACGTTATACGTTATACGTTATACGGTATACGATATACGTTATGCGTTTTACGTTATTCGTGATACGTTATACGTTATACGTTATACGTTATACGTTATACGTTATACGTTATACGTAATACGTTATACGTTATACGTTATACGATATACATTATACGTTATACGTTATACTTTATACGTCATAGGTTATACGTTATACGTTATTCGTTAGGCGTTATACGTTATACGTTATACGTTATACGTTATACGTTATACGTTATACGGTATACGATATACGTTATGCGTTATATGTTATACGATATACGTTATACGTTATACGTTATACGTTATACGTTATACGTTATACGTTATACGTTATACGTTATACGTTATACGTTATACGTTACATGTTATACGTTCTACGTTACACGTTATACGTTACATGTTATACGTTCTACGTTATACTTTATACGTTATACGTTGTACGTTATACGTTATACGTTATACGTTATACGTTATACGTTATACTATATACGTTATACGTTATACGTTATACGTTATACGTTATACGTTATACGTAATACGTTATACGTTATACGTTATACGTTATACGTTATACGTTATACGTTATACGTTATACGTCATACGTTATACGTTATACGTTATACGTTATACGTTATACGGTATACGATATACGTTATGCGTTATATGTTATACGTTATACGTTATACGCTATACGTTATACGTTATACGGTATACGATATACGTTATGCGTTTTACGTTATTCGTGATACGTTATACGTTATACGTTATACGTTATACGTTATACGTTATACGTTATACGTTATACGTTATACGTAATACGTTATACGTTATACGTTATACGTTTTACGATATACGTTATACGTTGTACGTTCTACGTTATACGATATACGTTATACGTTATTCGTTATACCTTCTTCGTTACACGTTATACGTTATACGTTATGCGTTATACGTTTTACGTTATTCGTTATACGTTATACGTTATACGTTATTCTTTATACGTTATACGTTATACGTTATTCTTTATACGTTATACGTTATACGTTATACGTTATACGTTATACGTTATACGTTATACGTTTTACGTTATACGTTATACGTTATACGTTATACGTTACACGATTTACGATATACGTTATACGTTATACGTTCTACGTTATACGTTTTACGTTATACGCCATAAGTTATACGTTATACGTTATACGGTATACGATATACGTTATGCGTTATACGTTTTACGTTATTCGTTATACGTTATACGTTATACGTTATACGTTATACGTTATACGTTATACGTTATACGTTATACGTTATACGTTATACGTTATACGTTATACGTTATACGTTATACGTTATACGTTATACGTTATACGTTATACGTTATACGTTATACGTTTTACGTTATACGTTATACGTTATACGTTATACGTTACACGATTTACGATATACGTTATACGTTATACGTTCTACGTTATACGTTTTACGTTATACGCCATAAGTTATACGTTATACGTTATACGTTATACGTTATACGTTATGCGTTATACGTTATTCTTTATACATTATACGTTATACGTTATACGTTATGCGTTATACGTTATCCTTTATACATTATACGTTATACGTTATACGTTATACGTTATGCGTTATACGTTATCCTTTATACATTATACGTTATACGTTATACGTCAACAAATTTTTCGCACTTCTGCTGCTCCAAATGCTTGACCAGAATGGCCTGCGGAAAAAATACACACACCGTTGTGATCGGGCGAGTTTCTACTTTCAGACGCAACAGGAATTTTTGGGTTCGGTCAAACCGTTCGCGAGATATGGGAGTTTGAAGCTAAGAAATGGTTGAAAAGGCAACAGTTTTTTCGCACTTCTGCTGCTCCAAACGCTTAAACGGAATGGACTAGGGAAAAATACACATACCCTTGTAATCGGGCGAGTTTCTACTTTCAGACGGAACAGGAATTTTTGGGTTTGGTCAATCCGTTCGGGAGATATGGGAGTTTGAAGCTAAGAAAAGGTTGAGAAAGCAACAAATTTTTCGCAATTCTGCTTCTCCAAACGCTTAAACAGAATGGCCTAGGGAAAAAATACACATACCTTTGTAATCGGGCGAGTTTCTACTTTTAGGCGCAACAGGAATTTTTGGGTTTGGTCAATTCGTTCGTGAGATACGGGAGCTTGAAGCTAAGAAATGGTTGAGACGACAACAACTTTTGCGCAATTCTGCTGCTCCAAACGCTCAACCAGAATGGCATAGGGAAGAAATACACACACCGCTGTAATCGGGCGAGTTGCTACTTTCAGACGCAGCAGGAATTTTTGCGTTTGGACAAACCGTTCGCGAGATATGGGAGTTTGAAGCTAAGAAATGGTTGAGAAGACAACAACGTTTGCGCACTTCTGCTGCTCCAAACGCGTAACCAGAATGTCCTAGGCAAAAAATACACATACCGTTGTAATCGGGCGAGTAGCTTCTTTCAGACGCAGCAGAATTTTTGGGTTTGGTCAATCCGTTCGGGAGATATGGGAGTTTGAAGCTAAGAAAAGGTTGAGAAGGCAACAAATTTTTCGCAATTCTGCTTCTCCAAACGCTTAAACAGAATGGCCTAGGGAAAAAATACACATACCTTTGTAATCGGGCGAGTTTCTACTTTCAGACGCAACAGGAATTTTTGGGTTTGGTCAATCCGTTCGCGAGATATGGGAGTTTGAAGCTAAGAAATGGTTGAGAAGGCAACACATTTTTCGCAATTCTGCTGCTCCAAACGCTTAACCAGAATGGCCTAGAAAAAAAATTCACATGCCGTTGTAATCGGGCGAGTATCTACTTTCAGATGCAAGAGGAATTTTTGGGCTTGGTCAATCCGTTCGCGAGATATGGGAGTTTGAAGCTAAGAAATGGTTGATAACGCAACAAATTTTTTGCAATTCTGCTGCTCCACACGCTTAACCAGAATGGCCAAGGGAAAAAATACAAGAACCGTTGTAATTGGGCGAGTTTCTACTTTCATACGCAACAGGAATTTTTGGGTTTGGACAATCCGTTTGCGAGATATGGGAGATTGAAGCTAAGAAATGGTTGAGCAGAGAACAAATTTTTCCCAATTCTGCTGCTCCAAACGCTTAACCAGAATGTCCTAGGGAAAAAAATACGCATATGGTTGTAATCGGGCGAGTTTCTACTTTCAGACACAGAAGGAATTTTTGGGTTTGGTCAAACCGTTCGCGAGATACGGGAGCTTGAATCTAAGAAATGGTTGAAATGATAACAAATTTTTCGCAATTCTGCTGCTCCAAACGCTTAACCAGAATGGCCTAAGGAAAAAATACACATACCGTTGTAGTCGGGCGAGTTTCTACTTTCAGACGGAACAGGAATTTTTGGGTTTGGTCAATCCGTTCGCGAGATATGGGGTTTGAAGCGAAGAAATGGTTGAGAAGGCAACAAATTTTTCGCACTTCTGCTGCTCCAAACGCTTAACCAGAATGGCCTAGAGAGAAAATACAGCTACCGTTGTAATTGGGCGAGTATATACATTCAGATGCAGGAGGAATTTTTGGGTTTGGACATTCCATTTGCGAGATATGGGAGTTTGAAGCTTATAAATGGTTGAGCAGACAACAAATTATTCCCCATTCTGCTGCTCCAAACGCTTAACCAGAATGTCCTAGGGAAAAAATACACATACCGCTGTAATCGGACGAGTTTCTACTTTCAGATGCAGCAGGAATTTTTGGGTTTGGTCGAACCGTTCGCCAGATGCGGCAGTTTGAAGCTAAGAAATGGTTGAGAAGGCGACAAATTTTTCGCAATTCTGCTGCTCCAAACGCTTAAACAGAATGGACTAGGGAAAATACACATACCCTTGTAATCGGGCGAGTTTCTACTTTCAGACGGAACAGGAATTTTTGGGTTTGGTCAATCCGTTCGCGAGATATGGGAGTTTGAATCTAAGAAATGGTTGAGAAGGCAACAAATTTTTCGTACTTCTGCTACTCCAAGCGCTTAAACAGAATGGCCTAGAGAAAAAATACAGCTACCGTTGTAATCTGGCGAGTATCTACATTCAGATGCAGGAGGAATTTTTGGGTTTGGTCAATCCGTTCGCGAGATATGGGAGTTTGAAGCTAAGAACTGGTTGAGAAGGCAACAAATTTTTCGCAATTCTGCTGCTCCAAACGCTTAAACAGAATGGCCTAGGGAAAAAATACACATACCTTTGTGATCGGGCGAGTTTCTACTTTTAGACGAAACAAGAATTTTTGGGTTTGGTCAATTCGTTCGCGAGATACGGGAGGTTGAAGCTAAGAAATGGTTGAGAAGACAACAACTTTCGCGCAATTCTGCTGCTCCAAACGCTTAACCAGAATGTCCTAGGGAAAAAATACAAATACCGTTGTGATCGGGCGAGTTTCTACTTTCAGACGCAACAGGAATTTTTGGGTTCGGTCAAACCGTTCGCGAGATATGGGAGTTTGAAGCTAAGAAATGGTTGAAAAGGCAACAGTTTTTTCGCACTTCTGCTGCTCCAAACGCTTAAACGGAATGGACTAGGGAAAAATACACATACCCTTGTAATCGGGCGGGTTTCTACTTTCAGACGGAACAGGAATTTTTGTGTTTGGTCAATCCGTTCGCGAGATATGGGAGTTTGAATCTAAGAAATGGTTGAGAAGGCAACAAATTTTTCGCAATTCTGCTAGTCCAAACGCTTAAACAGAATGGCCTAGGGAAAAAATACACACACCTTTGTAATCGGGCGAGTTTCTACTTTCAGACGCAGCAGGAATTTTTGGGTTTGGTCGAACCGTTCGCCAGATACGGCAGTTTGAAGCTAAGAAATGGTTGAGAAGGCGACAAATTTTTCGCACTTCTGCTGCTCCAAACGCTTAAACAGAATAGACTAGGGAAAAATACACATACCCTTGTAATCGGGCGAGTTTCTACTTTCAGACGGAACAGGAATTTTTGGGTTTGGTCAATCCGTTCGCGAGATATGGGAGTTTGAATCTAAGAAATGGTTGAGAAGGCAACAAATTTTTCGTACTTCTGCTACTCCAAGCGCTTAAACAGAATGGCCTAGAGAAAAAATACAGCGACCGTTGTAATCTGGCGAGTATCTACATTCAGATGCAGGAGGAATTTTTGGGTTTGGTCAATCCGTTCGCGAGATATGGGAGTTTGAAGCTAAGAACTGGTTGAGAAGGCAACAAATTTTTCGCAATTCTGCTGCTCCAAACGCTTATCCAGAATGTCCTAGGGAAAAAATACAAATACCGTTCTGATCGGGCGCATTTCTACTTTCAGACGCAACAGGAATTTTTGGGCTTGGTCAATCCGTTCGCGAGATATGGGAGTTTGAATCTAAGAAATGGTTCAGAAGGCGACTAATTTTTCGCACTTCTGCTGCTCCAAACGCTTAAACAGAATGGCCTAGGGGAAAAATACACATAACTTTGTAATTGGGCGAGTTTCTACTTTCAGACGCAACAGTAATTTTTAGGTTTGTTCAATTGGTTCGCGAGATACGGGAGTTTGAATCTAAGAAATGGTTGAGAAGGCAACAAATTTTTCGCAATTCTGCTGCTCCAAACGCTTAACCAGAATGGCCAAGGAGAAAATACACATACCGTTGTAATCGGGCGAGTTTCTACTTTCAGACGCAATAGGAATTTTTGGGTTTGGTCAATTCGTTCGCGAGATACGGGAGCTTGAAGCTAAGAAATGGTTGAGAAGACAACAACTTTTGCGCACTTCTGCTGCTCCAAAGGCTCAACCAGAATGGCCTAGGGAAGAAATATACACACCGCTGTAATCGGGCGAGTTTCTGCTTTCAGACGCAGCAGGAATTTTTGGGGTTGGTCAATCCGTTCGCGAGATACAGGAGCTTGAGGCTAAGAAATGGTTGAGAAGACAACAACTTTTGCGAACTTCTGCTGCTCCAAACGCTTAACCAGAATGTCCTAGGGAAAAAATACAAAAACCGTTGTAATTGGGCGAGTTTCTACTTTCATACGCAACAGGAATTTTTGGGTTTGGACAATCCGTTTGCGAGATATGGAAGTTTGAAGCTAAGAAATGGTTGAGCGGACAACAAATTATTCCCCATTCTGCTGCTCCAAACGCTTAACCTGAATGTCCTAGGGAGAAAATACACATACCGTTGTAATCGGGCGAGTTTCTACTTTCAGACGCAGCAGGAATTTTTGGGTATGGTCAATCGGTTCGCGAGATATGGGTGTTTGAAGCTAAGAAATGGTTCAGAAGGCAACAAATTTTTCGCACTTCTGCTGCTCCATATTCTTAACCAGAATGGCCTAGGGAAAAAATACAAAGACCGTTGTAATTGGGCGAGTTTCTACTTTCATACGCAACAGGAATTTTTGGGTTTGGACAATCCGTACGCGAGATATGGGGTTTGAAGCGAAGAAATGGTTGAGAAGGCAACAAATTTTTCGCACTTCTGCTGCTCCAAACGCTTAACCAGAATGGCCTAGGGAGAAAATACAGCTACCGTTGTAATCGGGCGAGTATATACATTCATATGCAGGAGGAATTTTTGGGTTTGGACAATCCATTTGCGAGATATGGGAGTTTGAAGCTTAGAAATGGTTGAGCAGACAACAAATTATTCCCCATTCTGCTGCTCCAAACGCTTAACCAGAATGTCCTAGGGAAAAAATACACATACCGCTGTAATCGGACGAGTTTCTACTTTCAGACGGAACAGGAATTTTTGGGTTTGGTCAATCCGTTCGCGAGATATGGGAGTTTGAATCTAAGAAATGGTTGAGAAGGCAACAAATTTTTCGTACTTCTGCTACTCCAAGCGCTTAAACAGGATGGCCTAGAGAAAAAATACAGCTAACGTTGTAATCTGGCGAGTATCTACATTCAGATGCAGGAGGAATTTTTGGGTTTGGTCAATCCGTTCGCGAGATATGGGAGTTTGAAGCTAAGAACTGGTTGAGAAGGCAACAAATTTTTCGCAATTCTGCTGCTCCAAGCGCTTAACCAGAATGGCCTAGAAAAAAAATTCACATGCCGTTGTAATCGGGCGAGTATCTACTTTCAGATGCAAGAGGAATTTTTGGGCTTGGTCAATCCGTTCGCGAGATATGGGAGTTTGAAGCTAAGAAATAGTTGAGAAGGCGACAAATTTTCCGCAATTCTGCTTCCCAAACGCTTAAACAGAATGGCCTAGGGAAAAAATACACATACCTTTGTAATCGGGCGAGTTTCTACTTTCAGACGCAACAGGAATTTTTGGGTTTGGTCAATCAGTTCGCGAGATATGGGAGTTTGAAGCTAAGAAATGGTTGATAACGCAACAAATTTTTTGCAATTCTGCTGCTCCTCACGCTTAACCAGAATGGCCGAGGGAAAAAATACAAAAACCGTTGTAATTGGTCGAGTTTCTACTTTCATACGCAACAGGAATTTTTGGGTTTGGACAATCCGTACGCGAGATATGGGGTTTGAAGCCAAGAAATGGTTGAGAAGGCAACAAATTTTTCGCACTTCTGCTGCTCCATATTCTTAACCAGAATGGCCTAGGGAAAAAATACACATACCTTTGTAATCGGGCGAGTATATACATTCAGATGCAGGAGGAATTTTTGGGTTTGGTCAATTCGTTCGCGAGATACGGGAGCTTGAAGCTAAGAAATGGTTGAGACGACAACAACTTTTGCGCAATTCTGCTGCTCCAAACGCTCAACCAGAATGGCCTAGGGAAGAAATACACACACCGCTGTAATCGGGCGAGTTGCTACTTTCAGACGCAGCAGGAATTTTTGGGGTTGGTCAATCCGTTCGCGAGATACAGGAGCTTGAGGCTAAGAAATGGTTGAGAAGACAACAACTTTTGCGAACTTCTGCTGCTCCAAACGCTTAACCAGAATGTCCTAGGGAAAAAATACAAAAACCGTTGTAATTGGGCGAGTTTCTACTTTCATACGCAACAGGAATTTTTGGGTTTGGACAATCCGTTTGCGAGATATGGAAGTTTGAAGCTAAGAAATGGTTGAGCGGACAACAAATTATTCCCCATTCTGCTGCTCCAAACGCTTAACCTGAATGTCCTAGGGAGAAAATACACATACCGTTGTAATCGGGCGAGTTTCTACTTTCAGACGCAACAGGAATTTTTGGGTTTGGTCAATCCGTTCGCGAGATATGGGAGTTTGAAGCTAAGAAATGGTTGAGAAGGCAACACATTTTTCGCAATTCTGCTGCTCCAAACGCTTAACCAGAATGGCCTAGAAAAAAAATTCACATGCCGTTGTAATCGGGCGAGTATCTACTTTCAGATGCAAGAGGAATTTTTGGGCTTGGTCAATCCGTTCGCGAGATATGGGAGTTTGAAGCTAAGAAATGGTTGATAACGCAACAAATTTTTTGCAATTCTGCTGCTCCACACGCTTAACCAGAATGGCCAAGGGAAAAAATACAAAAACCGTTGTAATTGGGCGGGTTGCTACTTTCAGACGCAGCAGGAATTTTTGCGTTTGGACAAACCGTTCGCGAGATATGGGAGTTTGAAGCTAAGAAATGGTTGAGAAGACAACAACGTTTGCGCACTTCTGCTGCTCCAAACGCGTAACCAGAATGTCCTAGGCAAAAAATACACATGCCGTTGTAATCGGGCGAGTAGCTACTTTCAGACGCAGCAGAATTTTTGGGTTTGGTCAATCCGTTCGGGAGATATGGGAGTTTGACGCTAAGAAATGGTTGAGAAGGCAACAAATTTTTCGCACGTCTGCTGCTCCAAATGCTTAACCTGCATGGCCTAGGGAAAAAATACACATACCTTTGTAATAGGGCGAGTTTCTACTTTCAGACGCAGAAGGAATTTTTGGGTTTGGTCAGACCGTTCGCGAGATACGGGAGGTTGAAGCTAAGAAATGGTTGAGAAGACAACAACTTTTGCGCAATTCTGCTGCTCCAAACGCTTAACCAGAATGTCCTAGGGAAAAAATACAAATGCTGTTGTGATCGGGCGAGTTTCTACTTTCAGACGCAACAGGAATTTTTGGGTTCGGTCAAACCGTTCGCGAGATACGGGAGTTTGAAGCTAAGAAATGGTTGAAAAGGCAACAGTTTTTTCGCACTTCTGCTGCTCCAAACGCTTAAACGGAATGGACTAGGGAAAAATACACATACCCTTGTAATCGGGCGAGTTTCTACTTTCAGACGGAACAGGAATTTTTGGGTTTGGTCAATCCGTTCGCGAGATATGGGAGTTTGAATCTAAGAAATGGTTGAGAAGGCAACACATTTTTCGCAATTCTGCTGCTCCAAACGCTTAACCAGAATGGCCTAGAAAAAAAATTCACATGCCGTTGTAATCGGGCGAGTATCTACTTTCAGATGCAAGAGGAATTTTTGGGCTTGGTCAATCCGTTCGCGAGATATGGGAGTTTGAAGCTAAGAAATAGTTGAGAAGGCGACAAATTTTCCGCAATTCTGCTTCCCAAACGCTTAAACAGAATGGCCTAGGGAAAAAATACACATACCTTTGTAATCGGGCGAGTATCTACTTTCAGACGCAACAGGAATTTTTGGGTTTGGTCAATCCGTTCGCGAGATATGGGAGTTTGAAGCTAAGAAATGGTTGAGAAGGCAACAAATTCTTCGCACTTCTGCTGCTCCAAACGCTTAACCAGAATGGCCTTTTTTTTTTTTTTTCTTTTTTTTTTTAACGTGGGGGAAATCTTCGAAAGACCCCCCCCCCCCCCCCCGCCGCCTGGGGAGGGTCGGGGGGAGTGTGGGATTCCCCGCGCCCGGAAGGAAACCCAACGGGTGCGGGACCTGCCCACTAAAACCCACCACGGTGGCCATCCTCGCACTATGCAGGGGGAGCACCTGGGACCGAAGACATCATAACATCAGGTGCTCCCCCGTGCAGGGCTCTCGCGCCCGTGTCCTCCCGTTCCAGGGAAGGGAGGGGGTACTTCACCCTCCCTTCCCTGTTTTCTCCTCGGCGCTCTGGCGCCCGACGTCGGAGCAGGGCCACACTGAACCGACGTCCCACTCCCGGGGGCCGCCCGAGGGCGGCCGCGAGTCCCACACTCGCGACCGCCCACGGCCCCCATAGCCGCGCCGGAGGCACGGCTCTGGGACCGTGCCGTCGGCGCGGCCGCACCCCGGCTCGTACGCTCCCGAGGGCGGCTCTGGCCTCTCCGCCCTCGAGAGCGTCGCCGTCCCTTATTCTTCCCCCCCCTTTGGCGACGAGCGGTGGCACGAGCCTCAAGGGCTACGCACCCCCGCCCGCCGCTCTCAGGGTGGCCTCCCCGGCCCTTCCGGAGGCCCACCCGCCCCCGGCCTCGGACGAGGCCTCGCTCGCGGTCTCCCCCTCTCGCGAATGCGGCTCGCGGCCTCCTTCTGCGAGATTACCTCCTCGCAGAAGGAGGCCACGGCCCGCCACTTCGTCTCGCTGCCGAGCATGGCCCGTACCACGCCCGGCAGCGATAGATCCGCCCCAATCACGGCCGTGAGGACACGGCGCTCCACCCCCCGGGCCGGACACACCTCGAGGGTGTGTTGCGCCGTGTCCTCGTCCGCTGGACAGTGCCAGCAGCGCGCCGCCTCTTCCCCACCGATCCGGCACAGGTACCGTCCGAAGCATCCGTGCCCGGACAGCACCTGCACCAACCGGTAGGTGAGTGAGCCGAAGCGCCTACCCAGCCACTCAAACAGGACCGGCCGGATAGCCCGGACAGTCCTCTGGCCGAACAACGGCTCGGCCAGCCGCTGCTGCCAAAGCTGCAGCATGGACTCCCGGGCCTGGCGCCTGAGGGCCTCCACCTCGCATCCCGCCAGGACCACCCCATCCTCGCGGGCGCGCATGCGGCCCTCGTAGAAAGCCGCATGCGCGCCCGCGATCAAGTCCGCCGGGGGTAGCCCTGACAGGACGCTCGCCGCCTCATACGAAACGGTCCGGTACCCCCGGGCGATCCGCAATGCAAGCCGCCTTTGAACCCGGCGCAGCAATACCTTGCTGCGCCGGGAGGCGGCCAGGTCGCCCGCCCAAACGGGGGCCCCGTATAGGGCCACCGAGTGGACCATTCCCGCGTAGAGGCGGCGAACCCGGTCACTCGGGCCCCGCAGGTTGGGGAGGATACGGCCCAAAGCGCCAACTATCCCCTCCAACCGCGGGGCCAGGGCCCGGAAATGGCCCTCGAAGCGCCAGTGGCTGTCGAGGTGAAGTCCCAGATATTTCATCTGAGACCTCACCTCGACGTCTGTCTCACCCACCCGGATCAGGGGGGGAGGCGGCTCTCCCCGGGGTCTATACATCCCGAGTACCTCGGTTTTGTGGAGAGCCACCTCCAAACCGATCCCCCTGATCCGGGAGACGACGCGCCGGGCACCGTCCTCGGCGGCCCGAACAGCCCCCCTCCAGTCCCCCCCGACGGCCAACAACAAGGTGTCGTCCGCGTAACACGTCAGACTGACGCCGTCGGGGAGGTCTTCGGCCCGCAGGACGGTGTCGTAACCGAGGTTCCACAGCAGGGGTCCTAACACCGACCCCTGCGGAACCCCGGAGTACACCGCTCTCCTCTCCGTCCCGCACCGGCCCGGATACTCGATCCACATCTCGCGGAGGTAGTCCTCGACGACTACCCTAAGGTAGGCGGGGACTCGATGTTCCTCAAGCCCCCGCCTAATCGCCTCCCAGGGTAGGGTGTTAAAGGCATTGGCGATGTCCAAGGACACCGCCAATGCCACCCCACCCCGGGAGACCGCCGAGGCCGAGAGGGACCGGACGCGTCGAATCGCGTCGATCGTCGACCGGCCCTCCCGGAACCCGAACTGGCACTCCGCCAGCCCGGGCCCACCCCGCGACAGGTGCCCGACGATGCGGGCCGCTACGACTCTTTCTAGGAGCTTGCCCACATCGTCGAGCAGGCAAATCGGCCGGTACGCGGACGGAGAGTCCGCGGGCATACCCTCTTTCTGGAGGAGGACCATTCGGGCCACCTTCCATGCGGAGGGGAATCGCCCCGCCTCCAGGCAGCGGTCGAATAGCTCCCGGAGGCCGTCACCCAGGACGTCCGCGGCCAAGACCCAGACTCGGCCGGGCACTCCCGAAGGACCCGGGGCAGTATCCTTCGCCCCGAGTCTTCGGATGGCCGCGGCTAGCTCCCCAACCGAGACCCCCAGCTCGGCGGACCAGGTGGTCGGGTCCGCAGAGGTACGTGGCCCGCTCTCCCCCACGATCGGGAAGAGCGTGTCGACCACGTCCCTCAAGAGCTGGGGGTCGAGAATCTCGGTGATCGGGGGAGCCCATGGCCGGAGTTTATTTAGAACTATCCGGTATGGGCGCCCCCATGGATCCCGCTCGAGGGTCTCGAGGAGCTCCTTCCAGCTCTGGGCCTTGGCCCGTTTGATGGCGACCTGCAGAGCCCTCTTTTCCGCGCGATAGGACTCGTACAGTTCCGCCGCCCCCGCCCGCGCGCCGTCGTCATCGTTCCGTCCGGCCCGACGACGCGCGCGGGTGTACTGGCGTCGGGCCCGGACGCATGCTGTCCGCAATTCCCCGATTTCGCCCGACCACCAGTACACCGCCCGACGAGGAGACCGCGGCCCGGCCCGGGGCATCGCCGCGTCGCAAATGCGCGCGACGGCGCTCCCGAGCCGAGCCACGGCCCCCTCCAGGTCGGGCAGCCTGGTCTCCCGTCGAGGCCAGGTTTCGGCTAGAGCGGCTGCCACCAGGACGTCCTTGTCAAGGCGCCGAAGCGCCCATCTGCGTGGTGGGGCGCTACCCGCTCCCGGGCGGAGGCGTCGGTGCGGGGCCGCGGCGGCCTCGGGGGCGGTCAGGACCACCCGGATATACCGGTGGTCCGATAATGTCTCCTCCCGCACCACCACGTCCCACCCGGACACCATACGCGCGGCGCCGGGGGATCCAAACGTCAAATCCACTATGGACCCTCCCCCGCGCCGCACGCACGTCAGCTCCGACCCCCGGTTAATCAACCGGAGGTCGAAGCCCGCTGCCCAGTCGCCCAGAGCCTCGTCCCTCCGATTGGTCCTGGGGGACCCCCATGCCACAGACCAGGCATTGAAGTCCCCCAGGACCAGCACCGGCCGGGGCGCAATCCTTGTGAGGCACGCCCCCACCACGGCCAAGTACTGCTCGAAGGCAGCAAGGCCGCAGTTGGGCGAAACGTAGCACCCCACCACGGCGACTCCCCCCCACTGGACAGCGACGAATCCCGCCCCGTTCTCCAGTAAGGAGAACGGAGGGGACCCGTCACCGCCCTGCCACACAGCCGCCACCAAGCCGTCCGCATCCCCCATCCAATGCGGATGGTCGGGGACGCGGTACGGCTCGGCGGCGACTGCCAGACCACCCGCCCACTCCGCCAGCGTCTGACACATTAGGTCCTGCGCTGCGCGGCAGTGGTTGAGGTTGGCCTGCAGGAGGAGGCGGGGAGCCATTAATTGATGGCCTCCTCACCGCCTCCTGGTGGCACCTCCGTGAGGACGGTGGCGGGGCCAATGTCCACCTCCATCGCGGACATCAACGCCGTCGCCGCCTCCGACCCCTTCTTTGCGGTCGTCGCGGCGGTCGCGGCCAGGTCCGCGGGCGCCGCGGCGCTCGCAGCTGGGGCTACTCTCACCGGCGCCGGGAGCGGCCCCGGCGCCCCCCTACCCTGCCCTCGTCGGGATGGGGGGGTACACTGCTTCCCCCCTATTCGGTGCGCGGCGGGTCTCCCCATGTCCGCACACAGCGGGCACTTAGGGGCCGCCGCGCAGTGGCTCGCGCGGTGGCCTTCGGCACCGCAGCGGTAACAAGCACCGCTGCGGTCCACCGCGGAGGTGCACCGCTGCCTGACATGGCCCGTCTCCAGGCAGCGGTAGCACTGGAGTGGGCGTTGGGCGAGGACCTCGATCCTCGCCGACACCCACCCCACCACGATCCTCCCGACTGCTTCTAACTTCCGAGCAGCCGGAAGAGGGCACCGTGCCCACACCGCTCCCAGGCTGGAGGAGGACCGCCGGACCTACCCGGTCCGGATGTCCCCCTCAGAGCAGCCACCGGCTTGGACCAGCGCCCCGGCCACCTCAGCCCGGGTGACCGAGTCGTCCAGCCCACAAACGCGCAGCTCCGCGCTTTTTGTGGGCCGGGCGACCCTGACACCCCGGGGCGCCAAGGCCTAGCCCAGCTTTTCGGCCAGTCGGTCCGCCCTGGCTGCGTTGTCGGGGCCGCCCACGCGCAGCATGAGCGCCCCCGTCACCGCCCATCTCGGGCGGACCGACTCGATGGCGAGTGCGGCCAAGGATATCTTCTCCTTGGCCGCCGCCATCACCTCCCCGTAGGAGACGCCCCCCCTCCCTCCGGGACGGTCAGCATGACTGCTGCCGTTGAAGGGGGGCGTCCCAGACGGGGCTTCGCCTTCCCCGCCTTTCCGTCCCTCTTCGGGGCAACCGGCGGGGGAGGCGGCGGTACCCGGGCCGCCCTCCTCGCCGTCCTTTTTGCCTTTCGGCCCAGGACCTCCGTCCACAAGGAACCGGATGGGCACAAATGCCCCCGCCGTCGCCCCCACCACGGCACCCTTGCCCTTCGTCTTTGCCGCAGGGCCCGGAACCGCGATGGTCCCCCCCTGCGGTCCCCCGCCCCCCGGTTGTTTCCCGGGCCGCCATCTTGGCGTCCATGAGGAGCTCGATGTTCCTCATGGACGTCGCTGTTGTGGGGGGAGCTCCCGCTTTCCCCCTCCCACACGTGCACTCGCCCGTCGGCCCCGGATGAGGGCGCCTCTTAAGGGCGTCCGTCTCCCTCCGCGAGCACGCAAGCTCGTCTTGCAGCGTTTCCACACGCTGCCTCAATTGGGCGTTCGTGTACTCCAAGGCAGTTGGGACACGGCGTCCCAGCTCCTGGAGAGGCCTCCGCGCCTCCGTCGCGGCCTGGCCAACCGACCTCACGGAGGCTGTAGTCAGCCCTCGCGAGGTGGTGGCCACCTTCTCAATAGACCTCAGGGACGAGGCAATACGGGCCGATACATGGGCCGTATCCTCGTCCCTGAGGTCCTCCTCCCCGTCGCTCACCGTGAGCAACGGTGGAGCAGCGGACGTGGACGGAGCTTCCTCCGTCCTCCGCCCCTCCACCGTCCTGCGCCTCTTTACGCCCGCGGCGCTGGTCGCGGACGCCAGGGACGAGACCGACGCCGTCTCGTCCCCCTCCTCGAACGGCGCAGGGTGGGGCACGAGTGCCCCCTCCGTCGCCACCCTTCGCGCTACACGCTCCGTCCCCCCTCCCCCTTTTTTTTTTTTGGCATATTTTCCATTTGTCTCCCACGCGTAGGTCGGAAAGTAAGTCGACCCGGGCAGAGCCGCCATACCCGGGCAGGCCTAAATACTCCGGGGGGTCACGCCGCTGGGACTTTGAAACTTTCGGCACGTATCGAACAGTTCTTCTCTATTATCTCGAGAACGGACACGACGACCGTACACTTTGAGCACACAGCAGCGTGTTTTAGCATGCCAGCTACACGGTGGAGTGCCTAACGTGTGGATAGCTCGAAATTTTCGTTCCGGACCGATGTGACCGGGAAGCAACACGCCGCTGGGACTTTTTTTTTTTTTTTTTTTTTTTTTTTTTTTTTTAACGTGGGGGAAATCTTCGAAAGACCCCCCCGCCGCCTGGGGAGGGGCGGGGGGAGTGTGGGATTCCCCGCGCCCGGAGGAAACCCATCGGGCGCGGGACCTACCCACTAAAACCCACCACGGTGGCCATCCTCGCACTATGCAGGGGGAGCACCTGGGACCGAAGACATCATAACATCAGGTGCTCCCCCGTGCAGGGCTCTCGCGCCCGTGTCCTCCCGTTCCAGGGAAGGGAGGGGGTACTTCACCCTCCCTTCCCTGTTTTCTCCTCGGCGCTCTGGCGCCCGACGTCGGAGCAGGGCCACACTGCTCCGACGTCCCACTCCCGGGGGCCGCCCGAGGGCGGCCGCGAGTCCCACACTCGCGACCGCCCACGGCCCCCATAGCCGCGCCGGAGGCACGGCCCTGGGACCGTGCCGTCGGCGCGGCCGCACCCGGCCGTACGCTCCCGAGGGCGGCTCTGGCCTCTCCGCCCTCGAGAGCGTCGCCGTCCCTTACTCTTCCCACCCTTCACACGACGGGCGGTGGCACGAGCCTCAAGGGCTACGCACCCCCGCCCGCCGCTCTCAGGGTGGCCTCCCCGGCCCTTCCGGGGGCCCACCCGCCCCCGGCCTCGGACGGGGCCTCGCTCGCGGACGCCCGCTCTCGCGAATGCGGCTCGCGGCCTCCTTCTGCGAGATTACCTCCTCGCAGAAGGAGGACACGGCCCGCCACTTCGTCTCGCTGCCGAGCATGGCCTGTACCACGCCCGGCAGCGATAGGTCCGCCCCAATCACGGCCGTGAGGACACGGCGCTCCACCCCCCAGGCCGGACACACCTCGAGGGTGTGTTGCGCGGTGTCCTCGTCCGCTGGACAGTGCCAGCAGCGCGCCGCCTCCTCCACACCGATCCGGCACAGGTACTGTCCGAAGCATCCGTGCCCGGACAGCACCTGCACCAACCGGTAGGTGAGTGAGCCGAAGCGCCTACCCAGCCACTCAAACAGGACCGGCCGGATAGCCCGGACAGTCCTCTGGCCGAACAACGGCTCGGCCAGCCGCTGCTGCCAAAGCTGCAGCATGGACTCCCGGGCCTGGCGCCTGAGGGCCTCCACCTCGCATCCCGCCAGGACCACCCCATCCTCGCGGGCGCGCATGCGGCCCTCGTAGAAAGCCGCATGCGCGCCCGCGATCAAGTCCGCCGGGGGTAGCCCTGACAGGACGCTCGCCGCCTCATACGAAACGGTCCGGTACCCCCGGGCGATCCGCAATGCAAGCCGCCTTTGAACCCGGCGCAGCAATACCTTGCTGCGCCGGGAGGCGGCCAGGTCGCCCGCCCAAACGGGGGCCCCGTATAGGGCCACCGAGTGGACCATTCCCGCGTAGAGGCGGCGAACCCGGTCACTCGGGCCCCGCAGGTTGGGGAGGATACGGCCCAAAGCGCCAACTATCCCCTCCAACCGCGGGGCCAGGGCCCGGAAATGACCCTCGAAGCGCCAGTGGCTGTCGAGGCGAAGTCCCAGATATTTCATCTGAGACCTCACCTCGACGTCTGTCTCACCCACCCGGATCAGGGGGGGAGAACGCCGCTGGGACTTTGAAACTTTCGGCACGTATCGAACAGTTCTTCTCTATTATC
Source organism: Ptiloglossa arizonensis (assembly GCF_051014685.1). Taxonomy (NCBI): domain Eukaryota; kingdom Metazoa; phylum Arthropoda; class Insecta; order Hymenoptera; family Colletidae; genus Ptiloglossa; species Ptiloglossa arizonensis. The sequence goes on along the minus strand of NW_027478601.1, from coordinate 223,856 downwards.
TCGAGAACGGACACGACGACCGTACACTTTGAGCACACAGCAGCGTGTTTTAGCATGCCAGCTACACGGTGGTGTGCCTAACGTGTGGATAGCTTGAGATTTTCGTTCCGGACCGATGTGACCGGGAAGCATCACGCCGCTGGGACTTTGAAACTTTCGGCACGTATCGAACAGTTCTTCTCTATTATCTCGAGAACGGACACGACGACCGTACACTTTGAGCACACAGCAGCGTGTTTTAGCATGCCAGCTACACGGTGGTGTGCCTAACGTGTGGATAGCTCGAAATTTTCGTTCCGGACCGATGTGACCGGGAAGCAACACGCCGCTGGGACTTTGAAACTTTCGGCACGTATCGAACAGTTCTTCTCTATTATCTCGAGAACGGACACGACGACCGTACACTTTGAGCACACAGCAGCGTGTTTTAGCATGCCAGCTACACGGTGGTGTGCCTAACGTGTGGATAGCTCGAGATTTTCGTTCCGGACCGATGTGACCGGGAAGCATCACGCCGCTGGGACTTTGAAACTTTCGGCACGTATCGAACAGTTCTTCTCTATTATCTCGAGAACGGACACGACGACCGTACACTTTGAGCACACAGCAGCGTGTTTTAGCATGCCAGCTACACGGTGGTGTGCCTAACGTGTGGATAGCTCGAAATTTTCGTTCCGGACCGATGTGACCGGGAAGCAACACGCCGCTGGGACTTTGAAACTTTCGGCACGTATCGAACAGTTCTTCTCTATTATCTCGAGAACGGACACGACGACCGTACACTTTGAGCACACAGCAGCGTGTTTTAGCATGCCAGCTACACGGTGGTGTGCTTAACGTGTGGATAGCTCGAAATTTTCGTTCCGGACCGATGTGACCGGGAGGCAATACGGCCCTGAAATTATTAAATATTTGTATTTATTCGTCCTGTGGTATGCTACTAACATATATGTTTCATTTATTCTTTGTTCGATTGGTCGTAGTGCGCTGTATCGTGATTTGTTCGGAATGTGGTTTTCCGTCTAAGTTCCAGCGGGTCGCCCGGGCGGTCTGTCGTTGCGGCGGTTTTCCCCCGTAAGCGCGCGTGCTGTGGACCGTGCGTCGCCGGCGTCCCGGCCGGCCGTTCGGTACCTATAAGAGACCGAACGGTACGGGCGGCCGGTCGAGGCAGCGTCGGGCGCTTGGCTATTCTTCGACCTCGGTCGAGAAGCAGTCATCGCTCCTTGAGATTTTCTCAACTGTTTTCGCACCGTGTTTCGTTCCGCTACTATTTCTCTATACAGCAGTGCCACGAGTCGGTGTCTTTGACCGAATGGCTCTTATGTGGTATACGCGTCAAAGCGACGCTGATAGACT